>NW_027069947.1:221257-246430 GCF_002906115.3 Quercus suber | reverse complement strand
AAAAAAAAAGAGCTAACTGTTCATAACTATTTAGTCCTGGGATTGATATTATATCTCAGGTGTTGACTGTTAGATTCCGTAAGCTCTATAAAGTTAAGCAGTGCACTGCACAAGATAAATTAGAAAGGAGTTAGGGCACTATGATACTTATCATAATGGAGAGTCTTGATAGTACTGCCATTTGTTTTTGGATAGATTAGATAGAATTTCAACCTACAACACCTGCTCCATGATGATTGCTCTTTATCATAAAGCCAAGACACAGATTGATTTTTGGTGTAAATGAGGATTGAACCTTAGATTCCTTATTCAACGACAAGATAGTTTATTAGTTGAACTAACTGGAATTCAGAATGAGATAGTACTACCATATTGGCACATAAATGCGAGGGTCATTCACAGCTACACCATCTGTTTTGGTTTCAATTTGCAACTTTCATGGAGATCCTAGAAAAGCTTTTTAAAGTAGATAGTGAGAAAGCACTGTCATACTCTCTCTCTCTCTCTCCTTTGTTTTCCCCACTAAATAGATAGCAGTCATACTTGCATATAAAACATGAGGATCATTTCACAGCTACACAATCTGTTTTGGTTTCAATTTAACACTCATGGAGATCCAAAGCTTTTAAGTTATCTAATGAAACTGAAAAGGCTTAAATTGAACAGGTTTAACATAGACTATATGGAATGTAAATTGTAATTTAAGTAAACATACTTTTTGCTACACTTGATTTGTGCACATTCTACATGATATATATATATATATATATTTAAAAAGAAAAAAGGGGGAAACCAACCCCCCCCCCCCCCTTTTTTTTGGTTATATTGAAGAAGTGGAGAGGGCATACCCAGAAAAACAACAAAAGCACCCTAAAGGGACCCCTAGTTGACTTGAGGACTAATACAAGATAAAATAATCCTAAACAAAAACTAAAAGATACCCAATGGGAATAAAAGAGAACATATTCAATATGTGCAATTTATGCAAAACTAAAAATAGCTTCAGTAATCCGCCAGGAGCTTCAGTAATAGCTTCAATATGCACCATTTTACAGAAGGATTAATTTTCTGATGCTGCACCATTTACTAAATCCGACCATTGCAATCCCTATAACTCCAAGGCATCTTGCAATCATCAGAAAGGCATTTCCATTTCCTCTATGTGAAGTTGCAAGCTAAGAACAGATGATTCTGACTCTCACCTTCATCAAGGCATAACACACACTGGTTTCTCTGAGTGATTCCATGAGAGAGAGAGAGAGAGAGAGAGAGAGAGAGTGAAATCCTAGCATCTTTTCTTCCATAAACCTGTCGTAAAGGGGTCAAATGGGATGCCCTTTTTTGAGGCTCTTCTTTTCATCGTCCCCTGCAGTTGCTTTCTAAATCTTTACCAATTATTGAGAAAGTTTTGGTGGTTCTGAGAGGAGAATGTGACATTTTTCTCAAACTTTCTCCTTTTCTCATTATCAATAACAAGCCAAATGTTGGAGAGAATAGAATTTTCAATATTTATCTTATTTTCTCAGGAGGTGGACCATATGTAGTTTAACTGTCAGTTTTGCAACCCATGGGAATTGGAGAGTTGTGGCCATGATGGTTGAGTTTGTGGATTTGCAAAAGATTAATTGACCTATTTGATAAGTACTAGGCTAATTGAACTAAGCAGGGGCACTGCCAATTCCTACAGGATTTCACTGTCAAACCGGCTATATCATTTCAGTTGCAAACTAGACACTAATAATTATAATTACCATAAAATTGTGATGAGTATTTGAAAACATTCAACTTTTTGTTTGTCATGCCTCTGCTCTGTCTCTCCTTTTTTTTTTTTTTTTCTCCTGTGTTTGTGTTTTAACTTTTCATCATTTGGTTGTTGAAGACTTCTTGCTGCATTGAGGAAATCCTGAAGTTCTTGAAGAAGGACTTTGATGTGACAATTTCAGATGATGCCGGCCGTTTTGTGTGCAATTATGTATATTATCATTCTCTCCGTTTTGCAGAACAGAAGGGTCACAAATCTTTATTTGTTCATGTGCCTCTATTTTCAAGAATCGATGAAGAAACCCAGATGCGTTTTGTAGCCTCCCTTTTGGAAGCTATTGCATCTACATGTTATTGATATGAGTGCTTATTTGAACATTTCTTGTTTGTTTGCCATCTTCTGGTGCATGTGAATCATTTGTGTCAATACCAATCTAGTTGTAAAACATCTACCTGTATGAACTTTGTGGTCTGCTGTTTGTTCATTTGTGGTCCTTCCTATTCAGAGCAAGTCATCAATATGTAAAATTCAGGTGTATGTTATGTCAAGAAACTGCTGCCCAATTTCTCAAAGTCTGTCTTTTTCTTTTCTCTTGAATTTTATTGTGTTATGTACTAATGTGTATGTATTATCCTTAGATAATTTGTCAATTGAAGATTGAAACAGGTTTTCATACATCAACTCCCTCATTATAGGGCAAGAAGAGTGTTTGGGAATTAGGTTATTTAGTTGGAATTCTATCTTGACATTTTACCCAAAATTTTGCATAATAATGTGTCTTGTAAATATGCATGTAAATGCTAGCGATGTGGGTTAGCAATGTGGTTAAAATTAATGTGAAAGTAAACAAAAATGGGTATTTATATAGGCGTTGTAGGATGCTGCAAGTTCCCATATATGTCAGAAAGTTTACTCTGCTTCATGTGCTAGTTTGGGTTGAACAAGACAAAAGCCAAAAGGTCGGTTTTTTTTTTTTTTTGAGCAAAAGCCGAAAGGTCGTTTTGTGAGCTGTTTCGAGTTTTGACTTGTTAAAAACATTACTTAGGATATCCTGTCCATTGGGTCCAAAGTTAATATTTAATTCATGGTACCCATTAAAATTAATTGGCTCAAACATCATTTTGAGGGTTTTAGGTGATTAAAGTCTCATTATTCTGTAAGGATGATATTCGTGTTCCAATAATTCTTCTCTACCAGTATATTATTTGTCCGGATATTCCCATTTTACGTAAAATGGTCTCACGGGCCATGCAAAGCACTAAACTCGTATCCTTTGTACGAAGCATAGCAACCTCTACACCTAAATATCACATACCAGTACTTTCATCAACCCCTTCTCTGGTGTTGGACTCATACTGTGAAAGCAATGCTCATGAGGGTGTTTACTCCAAAAACCGAATAATTGATAGCCTAATCAAATCTGGGCAGTTAAACTCTGCCCTCAAGGTGTTTGATGAAATGCCACTCTGTGATGTTGTTCCTATAATTTGCTGATTTCTGGTAATGCCAGATGTGGGTTTCCAAAACAGGCTCTTTACCTCTATGCTGAAATGGTTCAAGAAGGAATAAGAGAAAGCCCGTCCACATTTTCCTCTGTTTTGGGTTTTTGTAGTGATGCAGGGTTTTATGGAGAAGGAATTCAAGTTCACTGCAGGGTGATTACACTTGGATTTAGCTTGAATTTGTTTATTGGAAGTTCGCTTGTTGACCTTTATATGCATATGGGGCATGATGATGTAGCTTTCAAGTTGTTCAATGAGTTGCCGGAGCGAAATTTGGCTGTATGGAATTTGGTATTTCGTGGGTATTGTGAACCCGGTGGTCCGGGTCAATCAGATAAGTTATTAGAGTTGTTCTCTAAAATGGGATTGGATGGTGTGGAGCCAAATGGTCTTACCTTTTGTTATTTATTTCGTGGATGCAGTAACCAGAAACTTTTAGATGAAGGAAAGCAGCTGCATTGCCTCACTGTTAAGGTTGGATGGGTAGAATCAAATATATTCGTAGCTAATGCTTTGGTAGATTTCTATTCTGCTTGTGGAAGTTTAGTTGATGCAAAAAAATCATTTGATAGTATTCCAGTGGAGGATGTGATTTCATGGAATTCAATTGTTGCAGTCTATGCAGATAAAGGTTTATTGTTTGATGCTCTCAAATTATTTTCAATTATGCAGTTTTGGGGGAAGAGGCCTTCAATTCGATCATTTGTAGGCTTCTTGAATTGGTCTAGTGGGTCCAGTAATATTCAATTTGGTAAGCAGATTCACTCTTATGTTCTAAAATTAGGCTTTGATCATGGAAGCATGTATATCCAATCTGCTTTGATAGATATGTATGGGAAATGTGGTGACATTGAGAGTTCGGTAGCCGTGTATGAAAGTTTTCTGGAGAGAACATTGGAGTGTTGTAACTCCTTAATGACCTCATTGTTGCACTGTGGCATCACTGAAGATGTGGTTGAGATGTTTGGTTTAATGGTTGATGAGGGAGTAGGACTTGATGAAGTCACTTTCTCCACGACACTAAAGGCGTTATCAGTGTCTCCTTTGATAAGTTTGACTAGCTGCAGATTGCTACACTGTTGTGCAATAAAATCAGGTTTTGAATCTGATACTGCAGTTGCATGTTCCCTAATCGATGCATATTCAAGATGTGGTCATGTCGAACTTTCTCGTCTGGTTTTTGACAAAATTCCTTCACCGAATGTGATTTGTTTCACATCTATCATTAATGGGTATGCCCGGAATGGAATGGGAAGAGAAGGTCTTGAAATATTTCAAGCAATGGTTAAAAAGGGTCTGAAACCAGATAAAGTGACATTCTTGTGTGCATTAACAGGGTGCAGCCATTCTGGGTTGGTCGAAGAAGGAAGATCACTGTTTCATTCAATGAAATCATTACACGGGATCTGCCCTGAAAGGCAGCATTTTTCATGCATGGTAGATATGTTAGGCCGCGCGGGTTTGCTTGATGAAGCTCAAGAGTTGCTACAACGGGCACCAGGAAAGGGCGATAGTGTAATGTGGAGTTCATTGTTACAAAGTTGTAGGGTCCATGGTAATGAGATAGTGGGAAGGAGAGTAGCAAAAATCTTGATGGAGCTTGAACCGGAGGATCCTGCAGTTTGTTTGCAAGCTTCAAATTTCTATTCTGAAAGTGGAGAATTTAAAACGTCAATGCAAATTAGAGAGTGCGCTTATGCAAGGAAGGTGACAAGGAAGATTGGCCACAGTTTAATTGAGATAAAAAGTTGCTGATAATATTAGCATCCTCTAATGATGGAACCAAGAGATCAAATTTGGCACCTACTACAGAGCCTCAAAGCAGAGGGACAATTGATTTTTTGGGGGGGAGGGGGGGGGGGGTGGGGTTTCAATTATATTATTGGAGTTAATTATATCTTTCATTTCCTAATTTGCTTGTGACAAGTCCTAGCATTAGCACACGTTCGTTGACGGCGTAAGTGCGTAAGGTAATTCATCTTGATGATGATTGATTTCCACGATAATTTACGAGAAAATAACTATTTATATTTGCCTTCCTACTTAAGGACAAATTCTTGACTCTACCATGCCTAAAACCCTAATCAAAACCTACCGATTGAACTCTAATTATAAATATCAAACACCTTGCCTTCCATCTCTACCTTAATTTCAAAGCTTGAAAGAGATCCTGAATTCAATGCATTGTACTTGTGAATGTAATTCTTCTGTCATTTGATAGAAATTATATCCGACAAACAGTCAAATGATATCGGATTGGCATTATTGGACCTCACACCTCAGTTGGAATATAGGTTGGAGCCAAAACTTTTTTTTGACATTGATTAGATTACATAATTCCTTCTGGGGTTTGGATCTTTTATCATTTTGGAAATAGAAGAAGAAAAAAGAAACACAAGCTTACTAGACAAACAAACATATGATTAATTAAGAATTGCAATAAGCTTTAATTATTTTCTTATCTCAGCTCTCATTTCTATTTGGCAAAATCTATACGGTGGATTCGTACAGATGGTACTTGAAAGGACCCCAGATCTCGTCAATAAGGAAAATTACAACTTCCAAAATCTAATGGTGCATGTGTATACACAGTGAGCCCTAATCATAAACGAAATTGTGGTTGTCATTGTGACTAAACCAAAAAAAGACTAATTGTATGAATGTGAATTTGCATGTGCCTTGGATTACGGGTAATGTTTGGCTACAGAGAAAGAAAAGAAAAAGGATGACATTTTTTATAATTAAATTTCTGGTCATGTCAATCCTAACTTGAACTCTTTTGTTTGTTAAAAAATAAAATATTATGGACTTTTTGTCACTTACTTATAGAGAAGTAAATTCTTTAGCTCACAATGTTTCGGCTTGATTTTGTGTCTTGCTATGCATGCCTGGGGTTTATTCCTATTGTCACCTTTGCCTCGTTTCAATTTTCATGAGGTAGATGGAAATGAAGATCATGATTTGGTACTAACTACCAACTGCTACGTATTAGGTTAACTGCCAACTGCTACATAAGAGGTTAACTGCCAAGCGATCTTGTAGCTTAAATATTGGTATCTCTCCATATACAATATATTTGGAGATTTAAAGAAGAAAAAATTCAAGTCGCGAGATTAGCATCATATTATAACTATTTCAATATATATATATATATATATTACGTTAACTATTTCTTTTTCTTTGTATACATTGTATAGACAAATTACATACAATAATTTATAGAGATAATTTGGTGATATGATGACAATATTTTTCATTTTTTTATAAATAAAATGTTATATTCAGAAAAGAAAAAAAAAATGTGACTTAGACAAAGATTTTTTTTTTTTTTAAGTGAGAGAGAATATGGGTCATGTGGTGGATGGTCACTACTGTTGGTCAAGAAGTATAGATTGAAAAATAGGCCAAGATTTAAGTGGAAGAGGAAGAAACAGAAAAAGTCTCTGAAATATATTAGGGCTCTCAAGGTGATCCGTGATATTGCTTGGATGGCTTTTTATTGGCCATGAATTGAGGCTTTTGTAATACAAACAAAACTTGTGGGGACGAATACACTTTTGTCTTTCTAAATTTAGGAATCCAATTGATCAGAATTCATATAAAATACAAGCAAAAAGGGTCTTCCAACTGAAACCCTTCACATATTCACATGATTCATTCACAACAACAAGGTCCACAACTATATATTAAAAATTAAAATCAGCTAAAATAATTACCAACACTGATGAGAACCCCCCACCCTCACAAAAAAAAAAAAGAAAAAGAAAAAAAACAACAACAACAACAACACTGATGAGAACCCACCATTGAGAGAGGCTTCAGAATTCAGATCGAATTTATTGCACCGATTTTTGTGCTTTGAAAAAATTATCAGTATGTTTCCTATAGCTTCAAATTCTAGAATGATCCGTGACCACTTTTCCAAAAGGTTAATTTGAATATATGGGAGTGTGTGTTTAAGTTTTAGCCATTTCTAGCTAGGACTAAAAGTTCATCAAAAGTTGCATTTCTTGTACGGTCATGTTCTTTTGTTTTTTTTGTTCCTTTTTTCGGCATGGATATATATTCCTAAAATATTGAGAAGGAAATGTTATTTTCCATATGATATGATTGGTGGATGACATTTTGACGAGCGTGCCTTCACGGTCACCACTCAACCACAAACTATCAAGGATTAAGAGAAAGTGTAAGCAATGTCTAAAAATGAGCCTTGATGGTTTTTATTAGGGTAAAGTAATTTTTTTTTCTCTAAAAAGAGGTCATTTTTATTTTTGATCTCCCAAATTTGGAGTAAACGTGATTTTAGTGCTTCAAATTTTAAAAGCTTGGATTTGATCTTTGAAATTTTAAAATGAAACAATTTCATCAATCTATCTATGGGTTGAATCAAATTTGATCAATTAATTATGAGGTTGGTTCGATTTTGATCCTTTAAGGTTGGACTTTTTTTTGTTTTTATTTGGAGAAAAAATATGTGGTTAGACTTGGTTGAATTTGATTCATAATTAAAAAAATCGGATTCCCATAATGAAAAAAAAAAAAAAAAGTTAGTTCCATTTTGATCCTTTAAGGTTGGACTTTTTCTTGTTGGGAGAAGAAATATGTGGTTGGACTTAGTTGAATTTGATTCATAATTTTAAAAAAAAAATAAAAAAAATAAAAAAAAAAAGGGAAGGAAAAAAGAGATGTCTTGGGGCAAGTTGGTATCCCATTAGTACATGGAAACAAAATAATAGATCAAGAGACCAAATTGTTTCTTAAATTTTTTTTTTTTTAAATCAGAACTAAATTGGAATATTTTTTAATTTAAGGAATCAAAATCAATCATATATTAAACTTCAGGTGCGAACAATATAATTTATTTATTTTATCAATATAACAAAATATGCTTTTACTACCCATGAGATGCATATTCAGTATTAATTCAGGTTGGATATAAATAAAGAGTATTCGACAACTCTTATTGTAACTAGTTTAACATGGTGCTTATATATTGACAATATTGTCACTTCTTGGCAATGTGCTGCTACAATCATGACAAATTGTTGGTTGTTAGCAAAAAAACTTAAACTTAGAATTCAAGAATACTCACATTTTATAAGCCGCCCTGCATTACTTTTAGGTGCTTGAAAAGTGCCTCTTTAATTGATTATTTGTCTCAATATAGTTACAAACTTGATTAACAATTCCTCACACATCGCTATAATATAAAGTTTTAGATATTGGTGCAATAGATACATAATGACACTGAATATGACAACAGTCCGACTAATTCATAGTTTTAGATCTTAATAATATTCTCATAGAAGAAAAGGATGTGTAAAAAGTGTTACGGAATTTTCATGCAACTGGGTCTCAGATGTGACTAAACGCAATTGTCAATTTTTCATCGTTTTCTTTATTGTTTGCCAGTATAGATCAATGTCACATTATAATATTCTGAGCAATATATATTTTTTCCCAATCTAGTAGTACAACTAAAAGCTCGAAATTTTTCATGCCTTGGTTGGTTACTGAAACATTTTCACTAATTAATAATGGTGCACTAAGAAACCCTAATCATATCTATGCATGGAGTTCACGAGAGGACCCAAAGTTCACGAGCATATAAACACAAAAGGACGGCTAAGAAGGTCGTACTCAAAAGCCTCATCTTTCCAATTGTCTTATATCATATAATTCACTCATTGTTGTCACAAGAGATAAAATGAATAAATAAAATAAAATAAAAGTGATGCAACTCAAGGCAAATTGGTATTAATTTTATTTTTTTAATGTGAATTAAAAAAGTGACTGTGTTTAAGAATTAAAACACACATGAGCTGTCCCATAGTGTAGGAGAAATAGAAGAGATCTATAATTATATATATTCAAAAGTACTAATGCAGAATATTTAAATTCAAATAGGGTATAAAAATTTCACTTTAAGAATATCATATTTCATTTTTAAGTTCATTTGAAGCACTTTAATTTTTTTTTTTTAATTTATTGTAGATTAATATAATTATTATAACGTATAGGCCAAAGTTAGAAAAGGAAAAAAAGTCACATATGTGGAAAATAGTCTTATTTAACGACAACAAATCATCATATAGCCAATGCTGGCAATGCATATAAAATTTCTGACCCTATAGAATAATAATAATAATAATAATAATATAGTACGTAAGAAGTCTGGTATATTGCTGAGCAAGCAGCAAAGTATTGTCTAGCCTCAAAACTTCTCATTTTTTATATTTATTTATGTTGTTTCTTATATATATTTACAGATCACATGTACAATTACTACTAAAACTACTACTATACAACTACAAAAAATAATAATGTATAAAATAAATACAACTACAAATAAAAATAACATCATTAACAATATTCAACAAGAAGGGTTTTTTTTCTTTTTCTTTTTCTTTTTCTTTTTTTGGGGTTCAATCCCTTTGGAATTCCCACAAATCAAAACATGGGGATTCTTGTCGAAGCACAAGCAGAGAGAGAGAGAGAGAGAGATCATGTTTGATGTGGATTCTTATATTGAGAGAAAGTGAATGGTGGCAGAGAGGTCAAAGACTCCAAAAAAAAAAAAAAAAAAAAAAAAGAAACCCTGGTGGGTGATGGAAAATGAGGTGTATTTCCACACAGAAAACAGGGCCTGGTGATTTTTCCAGAAACTGAACAAAAAGAAACTAACAGAAATGATGATGTTTGCATAATATATTCCAACTGCGCATTCCCATCCTTTTTTTCTAATTTTAGAGGGTACCTATGTCATATTATTCTTTCTTTTTGGTCAAAATTTCACATCATTCTCAAACAAACAAGAAAAGAAATATTGCATTTACACTTTAATATTTGACTAACCTTCTTAAATCCTTAGAGCATTAGTATTGTGGGTGTAAATCCCCTCAATTTGCTAAAATAGCCACTAAACATCTAAAAAAGAGCTCCATCTAGGAATGTATACCTAAATTTTTTTACAACTTGTGAATAGTAACTTCTTATATGTAGAACTTACTATTCATGAGTTTGTAAACTAAAATAATATATTCTATTCAATTTCTCTCTCTCTCTCTCTCTCTCTCTCTCTCTCTCTCTCTCTCGATATATATATATATATATATTTTTTTTTTATATTATTATTTGATAGAATGGTTTATATTATTTTAATGAGTTGTATGTAAAAATAGAAACTATGATATGTGGGGAAATTAACACGAAATTTCCAACCTGTGAGAAACAAAAAATAGAGAAAACATACACCAAAGAAAAATAATCACACGCACAAGATAGTATTTACGTGGTTCGGCAATTTGTCTATGTCTACGGAGTTGTAGGGACTTCACTATTATCAGGAAAAAAAAATTACAAAGTGCGGCAGTACAGTTTTTTCTCTCTCAAAAAACTACAACAACAAACTCTAATTACCAAAACAAAACGTTTTCTACAACCTGCGAACAGGATTCATAATGGACTACAAAACGGGCCAAAAAATTTTCCGAGGGCCAAGGCCCAAGCCGTAGCGCTTATGAACTAAGTCTCAGAAAATCTCTCATTAAAAACCACACAACATTATTTCGGGTCGGGTTAGGTCGTTATCTGGATCAAACATAACTAGACTCCACAAAACTTAACATAATGTTAGGTAAATTGTAAAATAAAATGGTATTTAAGGATGTATAATATAGTTTTTTTTTTTTTTTTTGTTGCATCCTCGGATGCTAGTACTCTTATTTCAACACTTCATAGTAAACAACCAAACTCTCCATCTCATCTCACAAATGTCTATATGATCATTCATGAAAAGTTGATAATCAATTGTTTTTTTTCGTATATGCATGGAAAAAACAACTAAAATCATGAGTTGAAGAAAAGATTTTGAGTTAATTATATATGTGATTATGTTCTCTCTCACAGTATAATGTAGCAACATAATCACTGCTTCTGAGTTCTGAGCTGTAAATAATCTCATCTTTAGCTTCAGATTAATTTAGAATTCCAACTCACTGACTGCACTTTCATGTGACTGTGGTATATAGCCTGGTAGGTTAAAGAAACACTTTAAGCGGTCCTTTTTTATGAACAAAGATTTCAGGGTTATTCGTTCAATTCACTCAAATCCCAATCTTCAAAAGCTGATATCCTGATTCCACAGTTTTTCCGTACTTTACATCATTGATGTTATAAAAGTACACCACTTTTTGAATCCTGCTAGAACAAATAACAATCTTTCTTGTTTGTCCTTTTTAATCGTTATCTCTTCATCAGAGTTGTACTCTGCAAACAGGTATATTAAACATGTGATCTGAAAACATAAAGGGCTATTTCTTAAAAAAAAGGTTCTTGAATTAAATTATTATTGATTGGACATCTATACCATACCACTTGTATCTTATTTTTGGTTACTATTATTGAATGAATAATACATCATATCGCAAAACTATGGGCGCATGAAGGTTTCCTTCAAGTACCATTGGCAGTTTCGAGCTGTATACTATTTTTCCCTTGGAAAAAAAATGTTATGGTATATTCATTACGTTTCCCAACAAAACTTAAGTGCGGAGTTGTTATTCGCTGTTTGGGTTTTTAAAATTAAAACTAATAATAATTTATTATTTATAATTTTTATAAAGTGTAATGAAAATGTTATGTGCACAACAAAACTTAAGTAGCGGGTTATTGTTGATTGTTCGAGTTTTTCAAATTAAAACCAATAACAATTTATTATTTATAATTTGTTGTGAAAATGTAGTGAAAATATTGTAGACACTATCATTTTTTAAGAAAAAAAAATCAAAATTTAGATAGCCACATATTTTCTCGGAGGCAGTTTGTTTCGGTTACTTTTTTCTTTTCTTTTTTACATTCTTTCTCTTTCTCTCTCTTCCATCATTGGGAAATAGGAATTTTTTTTGCTTGAACAAAAGGGAATAGGGGAAGAGAAACAAAAGCT
This sequence comes from Quercus suber, assembly GCF_002906115.3. Taxonomy (NCBI): domain Eukaryota; kingdom Viridiplantae; phylum Streptophyta; class Magnoliopsida; order Fagales; family Fagaceae; genus Quercus; species Quercus suber. Next base: position 234,222 of record NW_027069947.1, on the reverse strand, counting down.
TCACATTTGTGATAACAAAGCAGCCTCAAGTTTTTTTCTTAGCTATATGGGTGCGGGGTTAAGAAGACAAAGTACAAAAAGTCTTAGCCCGTGAAGGGTACATGTGACCGTGTAGAGCTGTTATAATCAGTGCCGGCCCTTGACACCTCATTACATTAGACCCACTCACATGCCTCTTTCGGCTTTTACATCCAATGCTAAATTATTATATAAATAACATTAAAATATGTATATCATATGAGTAATGCCAAAGAAAATTTGGGAAACATAAAACTTAGGGGCAAAAAAAACTTCATCGATGTATGGTTTAGAAGAAATAGTGTGCACTTCACTCATTTACATAATTTCTTAAATAGAAATATAGAACAAAAAAAAAAGTTGAATATGCTAATTAATAAGCATTTGCTAATCCACAATTGGTGAGCCACATAATTTCTTATTTATACATGTGACCGTGTAGAGCTGTTATAATCAGTGCCGGCCCTTGACACCTCATTACATTAGACCCACTCACGTGCCTCTTTTGGCTTTTACATCAAATGCTAAATTATTATATAAATAACATTAAAATATGTATATCATATGAGTAATGCCAAAGAAAATTTGGGAAACATAAAACTTAGGGGCAAAAAAAACTTCATCGATGTATGGTTTAGAAGAAATAGTGTGCACTTCACTCATTTACATAATTTCTTAAATAGAAATATAGAACAAAAAAAAAAAGTTGAATATGCTAATTAATAAGCATTTGCTAATCCACAATTGGTGAGCCACACTATTTTCATAATGGAATGAAAGGTTTTTTTCCTTCAAATTTTAGTTTATTATGATGAACTTTCTTCTTAATCAAGATTGTTGTGTCAAGCTTTGAGCTGGGAAGAAAATGAAAACTCCCATACCAAAATAGGTACATTTGGCTTTCATTGTTATGAATTATGATAACGAAGTCTATGTGTCAATGAACTGGCATTCCATCCAATCCTTAGTGTTTGTGTGAGAGTGAGACCGCAAGTTCATGATCCTGCTAGTACTGCTATCCAGTAGGTGTGTAAGTTACTTTATCATTGGAAAAAACAAAAATATAAAACACAAAGCTTGGCATATATTGATAATTGATTAACGATGTGCTGGGGCAAACAAAATGGATGAATCACATGCAATCACATATCGACATGTGGCTAAATTGGACCTTCTTGTTGAGCTAAAACAAATTCCAACCAAAATTCACATAAAAGATAACAAGATAATTAATAAACGAGAAAAGAAAAAAAAAATGAAGGAAAAAAATGAAACGTAAATGCCTATACCAATATCAAAACTATATCTCTGCTTATGTCTGCACAGTACTGTTCAGCTTTGGAGTTCTCTTCCTATTTAAACACAACCATCACTCATTTTGGCTATCTCAAGAATCTCTCTCTCCCCCTCTTTCTCTCTGTCTCTGTCTCTCTCTCTCTCTCTCTCTCTCTCTCTCTCTCTCTCACACACACACACACACACAAACACACACATTTGTGCTAAACATGATGAGAGGTTTGAGCTTAAGAAGCCTCACATTCATGCTTTTCATTGCTTTTCTACTTTGGTCATCAAATTTTGAAACTTGCAATGCTAGAAGAGGCAAGCATTGGAGGCATAGCAGAGGTATTTCGGCTTCTTTGTTTAAGAAGAAAGGAAAGAGTCAAGGAAGTAGTAATAACCACCATAGTGGAGGATCAAAACCAAAATCTCCTCCTCACAAAGCTTCACCGCTTCCAACTCCTAAACCAAAATCTCCTCCTCACAAAGCTTCACCGCTTCCAACTCCAAAACCAAAATCTCCTCCTCACAAAGCTTCACCGCTTCCAACTCATAAACCAAAAGCTCCGCCGCTTCCATCTCCTAAACCAAAAGAAGAGTTCCCATCAAACCCGCCTGCCGGTCATTCTACCACCTTTAATGTGCTAGATTTTGGTGCCAAAGGTGATGGAAGCACAGATGACACGAAGGTGATTCCCAATTCTCATCAAATGCTAAAGAAAATATGTCTAATGTTGCTTTGTAATATATACGGTTTACATGCAAATATTCGCAATTTTTTTTTTTTCAAATAATTACAAAATTTTCAATTTTGCAAGAAAATTCAGGGGAATGACAGAATTACCATTAAACAAAAAAAATATAGAAAATGGGCAATTCATTGTAGCTTTTTTATCTAAGGTGCAATGCAAGTTGCTTTGGTGATTCTAAGGATCATTCGGGGCACAATAGCAAATTGAATTTTCATATGAGTTTGTAAAACCAAATAGAGAAATATTTTCTCACCCTTTTATATATATAATGTCCAAACAAATAAGGATAATATAGATAAACCATATTTTCACACGCATTATCTATATTTTCAAAGCATATTGATATTTAATGCAAAATAATTAGTGTATACGGAATGTACACTAACAAATACCTAGTAATCAATTTCCAAACAAATAAGGGTGGTATGGATAAGTGTGTTGTAACTATTCTCGATGGAAAAAGTGTACAGGTCCCAATAGTTAAACAATAAACCAAAAGAATTAAAGATACAAAAAGGTAAAAGACACAAGAACAAACCAAAGCATGTTGATGTAGGGCCCACAGAGGAAAAAAAATTTGATTCCCGTTATGACAGTTGGGTTGGGTCACGAACTCACGAATCCAACAACTATTGTATACTGTTCTGCACACACGAACACCAACCGTATTATTTAGAAAATCAGTTATTGTTAATACTATTATACAACTAACACATAAAAAAACTTGTTATGGTGCATCGCAGGCATTCCAAGCTGCATGGGCAGCTGCGTGTAAAATAGAGGCATCAATGATAACGGTTCCAGCAGAATATGAATTCCTCGTGGGACCCATCTCATTCTCTGGTCCATACTGTCAAGCGAACATAGTGTTTCAGGTAAATAGCAACACAATATAAAATTTCTCTACCCTAGAGGAGTAATTTTATTGGGTTAACATTCTGAATTCAAATACTTGGTGTGAGCATGAAGGGTCTCTTATCCCGTCTAAGGCCTCTCATGCATTGAAAGGAACAATCATCCCAAGTATTTGCAATTCAAATGCTATGACAAGAATTGTGCCTGTTCATATCTCGTCTCTTAGATAGTATTTTAAGTATCTGAATATATACATTATTCTTTTCACATTTTATAAGACTAGATAATATTTTAAGTATTGGATATATGCATTATTCTTTTCACAATTTATGAGTCTCACACGACTATAGGATTCACATGCAGTAAAATGAAAGATGCATATATTCAATATATATGATAAATATTACATGCCTACATCCCCTCAAGTATTGATATCTCCATTACTAAACTGGCATAAGAGAGTGTATAGGTCCCCCCCCCCCAAAAATTCTCCACTTGGACCCCTCAAGAAGGTCCCCCTTCCCCCTCCTGGCCACTCCAGCGTACAAATGCCAAAATCTATAATAGTACCACATCTTCTAACTTCTTGTAGAACAAGAGACAATTTTTAATGCGGTGAGATTTATGACCTGTTTGTGTCCAAAACTGAACATGATGTGGACTTACAATGGGTAACACAAACCCTTTCCACTGGCAGTTCCCCCCCCCCCCCCCCAAATTCTCCATTTGGACCCCTCAAGAAGGTCCCCCTTCCCCCTCCTGGCCACTCCAGCGTACAAATGTCAAAATCTATAATAGTACCACATCTTCTAACTTCTTGTAGAACAAGAGACAATTTTTAATGCGGTGAGATTTATGACCTGTTTGTGTCCAAAACTGAACATGATGTGGACTTACAATGGGTAACACAAACCCTTTCCACTGGCAGTTTGTGCTACAAATTTATAAGGTACTACGATGGTAGATACTTTTGTAAATCCTATATACACACTACACAGGATGACAGGACATAGAGCAAGGATGAAACTGAAATCTTATCTTTATGTCTTGTCAAAACAATATCCACCAGTAAAATTCAAAAAGAGTTTCATCCTTGTAAAATTCTGAATGATTATTTTTATCTTGCAAGAAATTAGTCAATTGCATAGACAAAAATATATAGCCAACTAACTACTATAACAATGCTTTCACCTTTCACCTGTGATCATCCCAAGTAGTAGCTGTGATTGATAATTGATCTTGTCTTCCATAACCATTACCATTACCATCCAGTAATGCATAAACATCGACTGACAATTGAAATAAAAGACTGAAGAGAGTATATTTTTCTCAGCTAGATGGGACGATCATTGCTCCAACAAACTCCAATGCTTGGGGCAAAGGTCTCTTTCAATGGCTTGATTTCACAAAGCTGAGAGGAATTACGGTTCAGGGAAATGGTATCATTGATGGAAGAGGCTCAGTCTGGTGGCAAGATGCCCCGTTTGATGATCCTATAGATGATGAAATAAAACTTCTTGTCCCATTAAACAGCAGTGTTGAAGAGAATCCACCAATGCCGGTAAAAATCTCCCTCACGTTGTATATTTCCCTGCAATTATTGTCTCAATTATCAGAAGCTAATCATTTATGCATCTCACACAACTATGTTGTAGGTAAGAAGCAACCTTGGGAGGATAATGCCAAGCATCAAGCCAACTGTGAGAGCCATTTCAAAACTTCTGAATTCCAAGCATATTCCATGACCATACAATCCTTTAACATGATGCATTTTTATTGCACAGGCACTGAGGTTTTATGGGAGTTTTAATGTGACGGTCACAGGCATAACAATTCAAAGTAGTCCACAGTGCCACCTCAAGTTTGACTACTGCACGGGAGTGCTGGTCCATGATATAAGCGTCTCATCTCCCGGTGACAGTCCCAACACGGATGGAATCCACCTACAGGGCTCAAAAGACGTTCTAATTTACAGCTGCAATCTTGCCTGCGGTAATTAATTGCTTCTACATGAATAATTAAGTTATTCAATAATTGTTTAGTCAATGTTGTAGACCACATGCTGAGGTAGGGTGAAGAATATGACCTGCGGAGTAAAAGATTTGAGGATAAATAATTTGATGCCAATATAGAAATTACAGACAAAAAAAAAAATTTGGTGAGTGACATCTGTGAGATAGGATCATGAGCAAACATGGCACAATCTTATCTTGACATAGCCTTACTGCTAAGGGCAACAATCTCTGACCACTTATAGCTTAGGACATGGCTCCTCTCACATTTCAGGCATTACAGCCACCTATTATACGACACGTGCCATGATTAGGTCTTGAACCCTACAGATAAAATAAAACTTTTTTGTTGTATTTTTCTCAACTTTTCTTGTCTTTTATCAGCAAGTAGAACTTCTGGCTTCCATTCCTTCTTCCCTTTGTTTATTTATAGTTAAAAACAGGGCCAACCTAGAAAACATAGAATGGACCTAAAAAAGGTCAATACATCCAGTATAAGCTAAATTTAGCTCTTCATAGCAAATCCTTTAAGCATGAAATGACAGCATCCATATAAAATTAAAAGCCCAAATATTATACATGGCACTAAATGTAAAATAAAATGTGATGTCCGATATGACAAGGATAATGAACATAACTAAGTCATGTATATAAGCTGACTATAACTTATAAAATGCCTGAATGACATGTGCAGGAGATGACTGTGTTTCTATACAAACTGGATGCTCAAATGTATACATACACAATGTCAACTGTGGGCCAGGGCATGGAATCAGCATTGGAAGTCTAGGAAAGGATAACACCAAAGCCTGCGTCTCAAACATTACTGTCCGAGATGTCATTATGCATAACACAATGAACGGTGTCAGGATCAAGACATGGCAGGTATGGATACCATCTGTCATTCTATATGATTGGAAAACTCAAGTTAGAAGTAACAAATCTAGACTCTGCTTAAAGAGGCAGATCCAACTTTTATAAAATCAAAAAACATTGAAAGCCAAGCACTTAATCTTTTGTTGGTTGCTAAAATGGCTCAGCCAATATATTCCTTTTTTATGAAAGTTTAAGTTAGCATGAAGGTTTTGAGTTTCAACTATTTTTATTGACTACATGTGAATTTTAGAACTTTCACGTTTCTTAACTTTGACCCAGTTCAACATATAGTTTCCAAGATTTTGACAACTATGAAAACTTCAATATTATTATTTTTTTTTTTCATAAGTAATGAGCTTTATTGAAAATCAAATATACTTTATGTTCACGAATATGAACACAGGATCAAAAAGTACAACAGTCTCAAAAGAGAAATCTAAGAGAAACTTGAAACTCTAAAATAGAAGAACACTGTGTGAAACCTCAAACCCAGGACCAATTAAAAAGAGTACGGGCAAACAAAGTTTTCAATTGATCCAATGAGCTCTCCATATCTTCAAAAGTGCATCTATTCTGCTCCTTCCAAACAAGCCGGCACCATAATCCAAATATCTGAACCATGCTTACCAAACAAATCAAAACATGGGACCTTTCAAGAACACAATGATATTCACCATAATTTAAAATGATTCCAATCAAAATATGGGGACCTTTCAAGAATACCATCTGAGTGATGAACACACATTGTTTCTAATGCCAAATATAATCTCTAAGTTGTTGCTTGTTACACATGCTAGACATAAACCACCTTTATCTCTGAGATTTCAAATGTTAAATTTGCAGGGAGGATCAGGCTCTGTGCAGGGGGTACTGTTTTCAAACATTCAAGTTTCTGAAGTTGAATTCCCAATTGTGATTGACCAATACTATTGTGACAAAAGAAAATGCAGCAACCAAACATCAGCCGTAGCTCTATCAGGAATCAATTATGAAAGGATAAGAGGGACATACACAGTTAAGCCTGTACACTTTGCTTGTAGCGACAGTCTACCATGTGTGGATGTATCACTAACTGCCATACAGCTAAAACCGATGCAAGAGAAATACCACATGTATGATCCCTTCTGCTGGCAGACTTTTGGAGAGTTGAGGACTCCCACCATGCCGCCAATTGGTTGTTTACAGATAGGCAAGCCATCAAGCAACCGGATTCAATCCGATCATGATCTCTGTTGAGCTCAAAAAGATTTATTATTTCACGGTGTTGTTACTTGTGTGGTCGGCATGAGTTCCAGACCCCTTTCGCACCATTAGCTATTTAGGTAAATCACGTATATCATGACAGTGCTAGTTTACACGAATTCTTCTCTAGCATGGTTATATAGATTCAGATTGTGAGAGAGTATACAGACATTGCTTTTAGCTGGAGTCCCATAATAGTGTATAAGTCAAGCTTGTTTGTTATAATAGATTTCCAAAGTATGAGATAGTATACAAATTTCTCTATCCAAATTTGCAACAAAATAATATTCTCTATACATATCCAGATTCGGGTATATCACCATCAAAATAGAGCAAACAAAGTTACATGCATTTGTGAAACAATACCCATGGTTAAGTAACATGTAATATCACAACAACTTTCATGAATCAATGGGAAACGGTGAATTTAATCATGAACTCAAGACCATCTATTATGATACTACCACAATAAACTGCACTTATCCCAAAAGCGCAAGTAGATTGGAAATGATGAATTTAATCGCTTAATTGTTAATAGGGTGGTCCCTATGGATGAAAAGATGAGAGAGAGCCGCTTATGAGAGTTTGGTAATGTGCAAAGGAGAGAGATTAACGCACCAATGAGGAACGGTAAGTTCATTCAAGCCAAGGGAACAAAAAAAGTAGAGAAATACCCAAAATAACATTAGTTGTAGTAGTAAAAAAGACCGTGTGAATGAAGATGATTATGATCTCAAATAGAAGAGAATGGCAGTAAAAATACATGTGACTCATCATGAATAGTCGGTTAAGGATCTATAACCGATCCCAAAAAATACATTATACACACAAGATAGTAGAGAAAATGTAAGTTGATTCAAGTGAAGGAACGAAAAAGCACAAGAAATACCTAAAATAACATTAGTAGTAGTAAAAAAGAAATTAAGGTGATTATGATCTCAAATAGAATAAATGACAGAAAAAAAATACATGTGGCTGATCTTGTATAGTCGGTTAAGGATCCATAACCGAGTCCAAAAAATACGTTATACACACACGCACAATAATATTTGAAATTATGACATCCTTTACCATGAAGCCAAAAAACTAATTAGTTTTTAGTGTCAGTGCGTTTCGAGCCTAATTCAAATAAGAGACTTTCTAATTGAGTTAACCTGTATCTCACACAACTTACATAATAATAAACAAACAAGATCAAACATGAGAACCAAAACGAAATGAGCGAATTCATTATCATAATTTAATTAATTAATTAATGAAAAAAAATTAAAAATCGAATTCATACATGCATAAATCAAAGCTTCTCTTTAGAATTTAGATAGATGGTATTAAAAATAAAAGAATTCGGAGTAATTGAAATGAGAAGTACCGAATAGCTGGGTTGAGAACAAGGTGATGTGACATTTTTCCACCGTTTTTTTGACTTCTTCGCTACTCTCAGAGTCAGAACTCAGAAGCCAGTGAGCTCGAACTCGAATAATATTTGATCTACTTGGCTTCACTTAGATGCGGCACCGTTTGAGGGCTTTGAGAATTGAGCCTTCAATTCATGGGCGGTGAAACACGCCTCCACCGACGACCCGTAGTACAGATGTCAATTTCTGGTTGTACGATTTTGGCCTGCGTTGTTTTTCATTTTATTATCTCTTTATATTTCAAATTTTCCATTTTGAGGCTGTTTAGGTTTGTTATGCTTTTTGTTGAAAAATGAAAATGAAAAAAATATTATAATAAAATAATTTTTAAATATATAGATAGTATGTGAAATCTAATTATATTGAAATTTATAATTGTGAAATCTAAAATATTTTTAGCATTGGCAGGTATGAAAAATCACAAGTTTAAATAAAAAATTTGGTTCTCTCTCATAATTACAAACACTTAAAACCTTAAAAAAGGATACTTTGAATTGTTTTTGTGTGCCTTGTAAAGTTTTGAGGCATACCATTATCATTTTAAAAGTTTTAGGAGGTATTTTCATCGTTTTGATGGTTTAGGGTGTTTCCTTTGTTTTTTGTTTTTTGTTTTTTTTTTTGGTGACTTTTAGAGTATTTAACATATTATATTAGAAGTTTTTTGGGGAATTCTGTCATTTTAAAGAATTTAAGGTATTTTCATCCTTTTATAGGTTTTAAATGTATTTTTGTCATTTTAAAAGTTTCAAGATTAATTTAGTCATTTTAAATGTTTTAAGAATATTTAGAGGTTTTCTGGTTTTTAGTTATTTTTGAAATTTAAGAGTATTTTCTCGCAATAAGAGTTTCTAAGGTGTTTTAGACAATTAAGAGAGGGTATTTTTGTCTTTTTGTGGTTTCAATGGTGCGATGGTCATTTTAAAAATTAGGTACATTTCTATCAGTTTTAGAGGTTTTTGTTGAAAGTGACTGAAAAATGTTTTACGCCTTCTACATGCATGAAACACTTTTTTGTTTTTAGAATTTGATTGGTTTCACCAGTTTTAATGAATATTTGAACTTTTTTTTTTTTCTTTAGATAAAATTGATGAAAGCTGATGCCATTTCCAACAATGCACCTTATCTTATTCGATGATGTCCGTCATTAGAAAATCTAAACCAGCATCTTCTCTGCAACAAGAGCCATCAAGATCAACCCCAACAGTAACTCTCATTTTCAATATTAAAAAAAAAAAAAAAAAAATCTAAAAAACCAGAGCAATTAATTCTATCTCCTTCAGTGGCACACACTGCAGAGAAGCACTTGAACACAGCGAGAAGAAGAGTGGCTTGTGTGACCAACCATTTCATTCCGCTCGATCATTTGCCTCCAATTACTTGGTTCAAATATTGAGTTATGTAACACCTCCATGAACCACAGCTACCATAGGATTCATGGTGAAGTGCCCACTTGCTGGTGATGATGAGTCCGGCAATGAGTTTCACTTCACTGACATTATCTACGAAAGCCATTGGCGAAGGGATAGCAAAGGTCAAGCATTTTTTATGGAACTGAATTCTTAAATATGTAACTGTGTCACACACTTTGTAGCAGATAACTATTAATAGGGCAGAGAGACGAAATGCATTGCGGCCACTGACAATTAAGGAGCTTAGTCGCGCATTTGATGATGCGAGGAATGATAGTTCAGTGGGAGTTATCATTCTTACTGGGAAGGTATCTTAATCTAACTTACTTTGCACATCAAAGTATTTTTTACGTGCTAGTCTGGATTGCAACATCTACATACAAAACTTAATTATAGACTTTATGGTTCCTTATTTTTGCATTTTAGGTTCACAATTAAATTCAACCAAAAGTATGCATTGGTCAATGAATCACATTGTTAAATTAATTGTTTCTGGAAGAAGATAACACATTCATGTTTTTGGGTCAATGTANTGCTTTCCTATTGATTGTTTTTAAAGGTTTTTTTTTTTTTTTTTTCGCGTATTTGAGTTAGCTCAGTTAGTAAATTTTTTAATAATTTTAGATAAAATGGTTATATAAAATAGATAAAAGTGGTTTTTTTTCCCTTAATTACACCTAATTTTCATCTCATGTAACAATGTCTCAAGTATATAATGTATTTTGTTAAGGAAAACAATTTGTTTTCGATGTGATGTTTTTGTTGTAAAAAATATTTTTAGCATTTGGCATGTATGAAAAATCACAAGTTTAAATAAAAAATTTGGTTCTCTCTCATAATTACAAACACTTAAAACCTTAAAAAAGGATACTTTGAATTGTTTTTGTGTGCCTTGTAAAGTTTTGAGGCATACCATGATCATTTTAGAAGTTTTAGGAGTTATTTTCATCATTTTGATGGTTTAGGGTGTTTCCTTTTTGTTTTTGTTTTGTTTTGTTTTTTGTTTTTTGTTTTTTTTTTTTGGTGACTTTAGAGGTATTTTAAACATATTATATTAGAAGTTTTTTGGGGAATTCTGTCATTTTAAAGAATTTAAGGGTATTTTCATCCTTTTATAGGTTTTAAATGTATTTTTGTCCTTTTAAAAGTTTCAAGATTAATTTAGTCATTTTAAATGTTTTAAGAATATTTAGAGGTTTTCCGTGTATTTTAGTTATTTTTGAAATTTTAAGAGTATTTTTCTCGCAATAAGAGTTTCTAAGGTGTTTTAGACAATTAAGAGAGGGTATTTTTGTCTTTTTTGTGGTTTCAATGGTGCGATGGTCATTTTAAAAATTTAGGTACATTTCTATCAGTTTTAGAGGTTTTTGTTGAAAGTGACTGAAAAAATGTTTTACGCCTTCTACATGCATGAAACACTTTTTTGTTTTTTAGAATTTGATTGGTTTCACCAGTTTTAATGAATATTTGAACTTTTTTTTTTTTCTTTAGATAAAATTGATGAAAGCTGATGCCATTTCCAACAATGCACCTTATCTTATTCGATGATGTCCGTCATTAGAAATCTAAACCAGCATCTTCTCTGCAACAAGAGCCATCAAGATCAACCCCAACAGTAACTCTCATTTTCAATATTAAAAAAAAAAAAAAAAAAATCTAAAAAACCAGAGCAATTAATTCTATCTCCTTCAGTGGCACACACTGCAGAGAAGCACTTGAACACAGCGAGAAGAAGAGTGGCTTGTGTGACCAACCATTTCATTCCGCTCGATCATTTGCCTCCAATTACTTGGTTCAAATATTGAGTTATGTAACACCTCCATGAACCACAGCTACCATAGGATTCATGGTGAAGTGCCCACTTGCTGGTGATGATGAGTCCGGCAATGAGTTTCACTTCACTGACATTATCTACGAGAAAGCCATTGGCGAAGGGATAGCAAAGGTCAAGCATTTTTTATGGAACTGAATTCTTAAATATGTAACTGTCTCACACTGCTTTGTAGCAGATAACTATTAATAGGGCAGAGAGACGAAATGCATTGCGGCCACTGACAATTAAGGAGCTTAGTCGCGCATTTGATGATGCGAGGAATGATAGTTCAGTGGGAGTTATCATTCTTACTGGGAAGGTATCTTAATCTAACTTACTTTGCACATCAAAGTATTTTTTACGTGCTAGTCTGGATTGCAACATCTACATACAAAACTTAATTATAGACTTTATGGTTCCTTATTTTTGCATTTTAGGTTCACAATTAAATTCAACCAAAAGTATGCATTGGTCAATGAATCACATTGTTAAATTTAATTGTTTCTGGAAGAAGATAACACATTTCATGTTTTTTGGGTCAATGTAGCCACATTGTCGAATTCAATTGAGGAAACTAAGGTACAACACTTAAAAGAAATTGTACCTAAGTTTTGCGGCCATTCGTCTATGTATGCTTGTCTCACCTGATTGTTTAGTATCTGTCAATTCTAGTGTCTGTTTGTTAGTGAGTTCCATTATTGTTTAATTCTATTAAGTGGTTATATAAAAACATAAAATTCTGTTACAGTTTTACTTCAATTTCTAGCCCTTGTGACATGGGTATTGGGTATGTATAGTGCCTATCATTTTGGCAACACAATGACCATCGTGATCTCATGCATTGCTAAAGGATGTTGTGCTGGCCCTTCATGTAATGCTTTTGGAGTATAGAAAAAGAGAGAGATGAGTTTGTTAAGTTGTTTATTTTGATCAAACTCAATAAAAGCACCCACTGGTTGTCTTTAGTCAGTACTGTTAGGTTCTAAGGTTTTAGGATTTTATGTATTTAGAACTCTAATTTGTAATGTTGGCAAACCATGATCAAAACAATGTATTTAGTCTTGTTTAGGCTTGCTCAAAGTTGGTTTATTATTGTAAAGTTGAAATCGAATGGCTGCAGAAGTACTTGGGACTTTCGGCCTGGCTCGATCGATCGAAGAATAGACTCGATCGATCGAAAATCGCACAGGTTGTTTTTTCTGCAGAATTTCCAACTCAGCCCTACTTCATTAAACGTTTAGGGTTTTATGTTTTTACCCTAGGTATATAAACAAAACCCTAGCCACGTTTTT
>NW_027069947.1:154553-215655 GCF_002906115.3 Quercus suber | reverse complement strand
AGGAAACCACACGGTAAAAACCTGGGGAGGATTTGACCTAGCTATCCTCAAGGTAAACCTGAATCCACTATGCGAAAGAATCGAAGTTCATACAGAAGGACTACATCCCCGCTTGACTTCCTAATGCTACCACCAGTAGAACTTACTGACACGACCACGTGCAAGCTCCGAATCCACGGACTCCTTCTTTCTTGGATTCTTCAATCAGCTACAAGCACCCCCGCTTGATTATCTTTAAGCTTCAATGGTAGCAACCAAGTTGATCATCAAGATGTAGATAATATCCCAACTTGAAAACCTAAGCTTTGTGTAAAGGAAAACTCCTCAAAGATCTCACAAGAGATTTACACAAAACAGCAATGTATGAGCAACAATACAATTGGAGCAACCTTAAAAACGTGGCTAGGGTTTTGTTTATATACCTAGGGTAAAAACATAAAACCCTAAACGTTTAATGAAGTAGGGCTGAGTTGGAAATTCTGCAGAAAAACAACCTGTGCGATTTTCGATCGATCGAGTCTATTCTTCGATCGATCGAGCCAGGCCGAAAGTCCCAAGTACTTCTGCAGCCACTCGATTCCAACTTTACAATAATAAACCAACTTTGAGCAAGCCTAAACAAGACTAAATACATTGTTTTGATCATGGTTTGCCAACATTACAAATTAGAGTTCTAAATACATAAAATCCTAAGACCTTAGAACCTAACAAACTTCCCCTTTGCAATCCGTGACAAAACCCTAATTAAAAGCTCAAAGTTTTACAAGTAAAAAGCCCTTTACAACGAAATGCTCATAAATTTCAAATTCAGCCTAACTACTATCCATCAAATACATAAATCCTAAGACCTTAGAACCTAACAAACTCCCCTTTGGCAATCCGTGACAAAACCCTAATTAAAAGCTCAAAGTTTTACAAGTAAAAATCCCTTTACAACGAAATGCTCATAATTTCAAATTCAGCCTAACTACTATCCATCGGTTGCAAGTGTAGACAGCAGCTTAGTTGAATCAACATGTATATTCCTGAAATACTCAACAAACGCATAAACGCATGTGTGACAGAAAAGAGGTAAACAATAGGTATAACATTCTTGTAAGATTCACACACACAAATAAAGACATATATGAATGATCAGCTTATAAATATAAATCAATAAGCATGAATCACAAATCAACAAGAATCGTGTGGTTTCCTGGGTCATCATATCTTGTGTTCATTTATTTTCCGCTGCTTTATATCTTGATATGATTGTTTGATTGTTTTAACCTAGAATTGTTTAATTTGACTAAGTAACAACTTGGCTAATTAATCTAGGCTAACCAATCTGGTTGTGTTTTAAGGGGTCTAAAACCGTTCAAGTACTATTATTTTCGGCTTTGTCCAGCTTTACTATGAAATTATTGAGTACTATTATTGTCATGTCTACCTTCTTGTTGTCTCTAGTGAATGCAAAGTAGTCTCAAATATAAGTCCTTGAGATTGTGTACCGACCCTACTTGCATATTTATTTTGTATCAGCTATGTTTTGTGTGGGATGATAGTTGTCATACCACAAAATCTGATAGTGATCAAGTCTCTTCTTGTTATGCAAAATTAATTCAATTTTTAAGCTAACATGATACAACCTTGATTGTTTTTTCCTCATTAGTCTGTGTGTTGAGGAAGGAGGGCTGTTCTTCAAGATGAAATGAATGAAGATATGTCTGCAAGTTTTGGGCATCAGAAAGACTACTCACCTGCATGCCCAATTTGAAAACTATTGACGTATTTGTGTTTCCTATCTATCAAGGAAAACAAATTGTCCTTTTGCCTTCTAAGCAGGATTGAAAATATGAATATGTTGGATGTTGATGCCACTAATGTATAAATTATATTGATATTCTGTATGTCCATGGAACCTGTATTGATTTGCTGTTGTTAATGATTTAATGCTGTAGGAAACCAAGGCATTTTATAGTGGTTGTGACCAGGTGTTGAGAACCAAGGATGGTTATGCTGATTATGAAAATTTTGGTTGTCTTAATGTTTTAGATTTACAGGTATATGGTTTATCCTAACACAATTTATCCTCTTGACTCTATTTAGTGCTTGCGTAAGTCTCGTGAGGCCTTGATCCCCCAACCAAAACCTGGTTGAGCATGAATCTTCATGATTAACCCTAAATATTGCTTCCAATTGTAACCCTTGAGCCTTGATTTAAAAAAAAAAAATATATATATATATATATGTTGGTATTGGGTAACAAATTAAAACCCAATAAACATTAGTGCCAATTGGGTTTAATTGGGTTAATACCCATTTAACCCAACTAATAATTGGGTGGGTTTGGGTCTATTTTAAGTGGGTGGGTGGGTTGGGTTTGGATTGATTTGCCATCCCTACCATCAATTACTTTGTTCACAATTCACACCTATTCTAAAAAGTAAAATCAGGTGGCAGGTTATGCTGTTGGAGGAGGACAGTGTGNGCAAAGTAGTCTCAAATATAAGTCCTTGAGATTGTGTACCGACCCTACTTGCATATTTATTTTGTATCAGCTATGTTTTGTGTGGGATGATAGTTGTCATACCACAAAATCTGATAGTGATCAAGTCTCTTCTTGTTATGCAAAATTAATTCAATTTTTAAGCTAACATGATACAACCTTGATTGTTTTTTCCTCATTAGTCTGTGTGTTGAGGAAGGAGGGCTGTTCTTCAAGATGAAATGAATGAAGATATGTCTGCAAGTTTTGGGCATCAGAAAGACTACTCACCTGCATGCCCAATTTGAAAACTATTGACGTATTTGTGTTTCCTATCTATCAAGGAAAACAAATTGTCCTTTTGCCTTCTAAGCAGGATTGAAAATATGAATATGTTGGATGTTGATGCCACTAATGTATAAATTATATTGATATTCTGTATGTCCATGGAACCTGTATTGATTTGCTGTTGTTAATGATTTAATGCTGTAGGAAACCAAGGCATTTTATAGTGGTTGTGACCAGGTGTTGAGAACCAAGGATGGTTATGCTGATTATGAAAATTTTGGTTGTCTTAATGTTTTAGATTTACAGGTATATGGTTTATCCTAACACAATTTATCCTCTTGACTCTATTTAGTGCTTGCGTAAGTCTCGTGAGGCCTTGATCCCCCAACCAAAACCTGGTTGAGCATGAATCTTCATGATTAACCCTAAATATTGCTTCCAATTGTAACCCTTGAGCCTTGATTTAAAAAAAAATATATATATATATATATATATATATCAAATGCTTCATGGCCAGTTTTCTAATTTTTGGTTAATCATTACGAGGTACAGATTCGTGGTCTTCCAAAGCCAGTGATAGCAATGGTATACTCTGCTTCAATCCCCTTTGCATCTAGTCTTAGTGCTGTCAGTCTCATGGACTCCTGATGTAACTGTGCTGTTTACTTAATGATAATATAATATATATATATTAGTGCACTTCAGTGTACTTATTATTGAGGTTAACAGTTCCTTACCATCAGACTTGCTACCCATCAATTAGGGCGTCAAATGGATGTTTGGGATGTGCATAATTAGGTTAGATATATAAAACTCATTTACCCATTAAAACCCATTAAACTAAATTGATTCTAACTCAAACCCAACCCAACCTAATTATTATGGGTAAACCCCAACCCACCCAATTACCCAATTCCACTACAAAATTACCAAAATCCCCTAACTAAAATAAAAAACATTAAATGACCAAAGCTACTCTAAAATCCGAAAATGACCAAAATACCCTGAAACCTCAAAAAATTACCAAAATACCACGAAACCAAAAATGACCAAAATACCCCAAACCAAAAACAAATATACACAACAATACCCCAAAACTTAAAATTACCAAATACCCCTAAAACCTAAAAAATGACCAAAATACCCATAAACTAAAATTACCAAAATACCCTCAAAACCAAAAATGACCAAAATACCCCAAAACCTAAAAATTACCAAAATACCCTCCAAAACCAAAAATGACCAAAATACCTCCTGAAACCAAAAATGACCAAAATACCCTAAACCAAAAAAATGACCAAAATACCCCCGAAATCCAAAAAATGACCAAATACCCCGTAACATAAAAATACCAAAATACCCCTGAAAGCCAAAAAATGACCAAAATACCCTGAAACCTAAAAATATAACCAAAATAATCCAAACCTACAAAATGACAAATCCTGAACCAAAAATGACAAATGAACCTAAATTACCAACCCAAAACCCTAAAAAATTACCAAAATACATCCAAACATAAAAAAAATGATCAAAATACCCCAAAACCTAAAAATGACAAAATACCCCTGAACCAAAAAATGACCAAAATACCCCCGAATCAAAAATTACCAAATACCTGAAACCAAAAAATAACCAAAATACTCCCGAAACCTAAAAATGACCAAAATACCCCTTCAACCCAAAAAAAATGCCAAAATACCTCCAAAACCTAAAAAATTACCAAAATACCGAAAACCTAAAAAATGGCCAAAATAACCTCGAAGCCTAAAATACCAAAATAACCCTGAAAACCTAAAAATAACCAAAATACCTCCCAAAACCTCCAAAAATGGCCAAAATAACCACAAGATCTAAAAATTGATCCAAAACCTAGAAACCTAAAAATGACCAAAATAACCTAAACCTAAAAATGACCAAAATAACCCCATAAACCTAAAAAATAATGATAACCTTCGAAACCTAAAAATTAACTGAAAATACCCCCTGAAACCTAAAAAATGACCAAAATACCCCTGAAACCTAAATACGATCAAAATAACCCCTAAACCTTAAAATGATCAAAATATCCTCGAAACCTAAAATATGACCAAAATTCCCCGAACCCTATAAAATGACAAAAAAGCCCCTTAAACCTGTAAGTCGATAAAAATACACCCTAAACTAAAAAATTACCAAAATCCCCCGTAAAACTAAAAAATGACCAAAATACTCCCTAAACGTAAAAAATGACCAAAATACCCATAAACCTAAAAAATGACTAAGATACCCCAAACCCTATTTTGGTAATTTTAGAGGCTTCAAGTGTATTTTGTTTATCTCATAGGATTAGTTGTATGTGTGTTACATATGGTCTATGATTTAACCATTAGAGCAGATAATGTTATTTTTGGTCAAACTGGTCCTAAGGTAGATTTTTTTTTTGGTCAAAGAGGGATCTCATTCAAAAGCTAAAAAGAAGACATAGAAATCGAGCTAATGCTTTGATCATATAGGGTACCAACAGCATCTAGAGTAAGCAAAAAGGAAATATCAGGAGTTTCCATAAGAACAACAAAATCTTGTGTCAAAAGAGCCCCGTCAAGCGAGAGCATCAGCACATCTATTGGTTTCATGATAACAATGCTGAATTCTGAACATAGGGATTTGCCAATAATCTGAATTGTTGATTGGTGTGCTAGAACTATTCAGCCATGGTTCACAAGAGATATCTTATTTGGCACCACTTAGCTATTTAATTTTTAACAATTTTTAAAGGACGGAATACTAGGACTTCAAAACTCGTAAGTTTTTTTTTTTTTTTTTTTTAAATTTTTTTTACAACACCAAATGTCACTTAATGTTAGTAAATAACTATTAATAGCACCGCACGCCCTTGGTACGATGGTTACTCTACAAGTATAAGTGCTTCTAGAGTGTGGGGGCAAGAGTCAGGATTCAAGTTTCCTAGATGAAGCTTCACACGCATATACACTTAGATTAAGTTAGAATAAATAACTATTGATGTTAGTAAATAGTATTGATAGCACCGCACGAGCTTAGTATAA
The DNA here is from genome assembly GCF_002906115.3 of Quercus suber. Lineage (NCBI taxonomy): Eukaryota > Viridiplantae > Streptophyta > Magnoliopsida > Fagales > Fagaceae > Quercus > Quercus suber. Next base: position 209,856 of record NW_027069947.1, on the reverse strand, counting down.
TGGTCACTCTACAAGTATAAGTGCTTGTGAAGTGTGGGGGGTAAGAGTCGGGGTTCAAGTCTCATAGATGGAGTTTCACACGCATATACACTTAAATTAGGTTAGAGTAGAATTTCTATCTTGTATTAAAAAAAAAAAAAAAAAAACTATTGTTCTTATGCTTTGCTCATTATGTTGTCATTGGTTTACTTATAATTTTGCTCATGTGACAGGTTGGAAGCTTTGATGCTGGTTATGGAAGTTCCATTATGTCTTGTTTGGTAGCAACCACATTAATTCATGCAAATTTTCTGTCTATTTTACAAGAAAAAACCTACTTTTTCTATTTTACACATCCACTTTTACAAAACACTGTTTGTCTATTATACGCATTTATTCAAATAAAATATTCAATCCACACCCACCGTGAACTCACCCAGCCACCATTATCAACCCACAAATCTTCAGCTAATTCATTCCTATCAAACACATAAACAGCCACCAAAATATATATATAAAAAAAAAAACACACACACACATACACACACACACACACACACACACACACACATACACAGAGAAATGGCTTGCAGAGCTACCCAGATAGAAAAAAAAGCAAAAGAAAGAAAGCAAAAGAAACGCAGGTAGAGAACGTGTAGATAAGTCTCATGGAGCTACCCCAAGTAGCTTGCTTGGACTTGAACATGGCAGATGGGTCTCATGGATTATCGAACTCTACTTCTTCCTTAACAGCTCCCAAGTTTGGGTGATCTGGTCTCTGAGTTTTTGAGCAATCTAATTGAAAATCAGATTGAAGAATGGCAGCATCATTTTGGAACGGTGGCATCATTTTGAGCGATCTGATTGAAGATCAGATTGAAGGATGTTGGAACGGCGGCATCATTTAGTCAGTCATGGACTCAAGTCACGGCTGCTGAGGAAGAAGTGTGATTGGCGATAGTGGAGAGTGAGGTGAGAGTGAGAGCAACAGAGACAAGGAAAGAGAAAAAACTATTAAAAAATTAAATACACATGCTACAGTGCCCGTGTAAATTTACACGGGTACTGTAGCTCATTGCAAAATTTGGAAGACTTTACATATTTTTAAACGGACTGATGTGAGAAGTTTTGTGGCTTAAATGTGTAAAATCCCTTTCTTTTTCTACTATACATGACTCATGAGTATACAAGAGCTGATGTAGATGTCTAAGACATTAAAGGTGAAGACACCTAATATTTGTATGTTACTTATCACATTGCTCTCTTTTATCATTAATTGGAAACAGAGGTCTATTGGATGTGCTGTGGATTTAATTAAGTGAGTTATTTTTATATTTTAAATTTTTATAAATTTGCAAACCAAATTTTGTTAAACAGATTGGCCCTAAAAGAACACGTGAGATGTGGTTTTTGGCAAGGTTCTACACAGCTTCCAAAGTATATAAAATGGGACTTATAAACATTGTTGTACTGGTGAGTTCATTTCCAGTATAAGAAAACCTGAAAATTGTTGAGGTACAGCATCCGTAAAATGCCCTTTCTCATGAACTATGAGTCCTTGAACATTGATATCCTCATGGATTTTGTTTTATAATACATCTGGGATGCGAAGCTTACACAAAGCAATTCATATAGTCATTTCATGATTAGAACAAGAGATGATTAAATGGTTTCGAGGGATTCTAAGAAACAGCCCAACTGCAACTCAGGTGCTCTAAGCAGCTCTTAATGTAGTTGATGATGGCCATGCTGCCTCTAGGTACCTTGAATATTTGTTCATCAAGTCAGTGTAATTGCCTGCTAACTTTTATAGCCACATTGGCTATAATTGCTTCCATTTTTTTCATTGTTGTTTTCCTTGTATATAGATACTTTTCAACTAATGTGTTCTGGTTATGTAGGAAATTGGTTCATATGTTGCACTCCTATTTCCTCGACGACCTAAGGTATTATTGTATTGTGACCATTTTTGTGGAGTTCTTTGGTTGTTACATGGTAGAAATTTAATATTATAACTTGTCCCAATATATTTTCCGTTTCGACCATTATTGATTTTGCTTGTATTATTCCTTGTTAAAGAGGCAAATTAATTAAGACATAGCCATTAATTTATTATAATTATTTTTGAAACTAATATTTGTAGTTAAAAATTCCTTTTCATAATCTAATTCATACATTTTTTTTTAGAATACTAAATATTTTTAACACACATAGAGGGAAAGGGGAGAAGGCTTTTTTTAAAGAAACTTACAGTGGTATATATCCATTTAATTCCTACATTGAAACACGTAAGTTAAGGAATAATTTAGTTAATGGTCATGCATCGGGTATTATGGTTTTTCTCTTTTATTTCTTTATAGAATCAAATAAATTCAAATTAACTTTTGAACATTCGGTTTTAACCATCAAGAATAATCTCAAATTTCAATAAAATAGAAAAATTTATTATCATGGCTAGGTATATAGACCAAACAAAGAACACAACAATTAGAGATTTTATCTTTGAATTTTGAATCTCTTTCCATGGAAGAGTTATTAATCTTTTTGCATTGAAAGGTAGAGCTCAGGAATCAGAGAAAGATTATCTCTTGTTATATAGCCCATGGTTTTAATGGATATTCTATAAATAGATTTTGATTTTTTTTTTTAATTAATGTAGACTCTTCTCATGAGAAAATCACAAAGAACTCAGAGAGCTTTGAGAGAGAAAAGAAAACTTGCATTTACTAATCAAGAAACTGTTATTGAATTAGTTACAAGATAATTAGCTTACAACTACTTATATACATGAAAAATAGAGACTAAAACTTGGTGCCTAAATTCTACAACTAACTCTCAAAACTATCCACCAATGATACAATGACACCTGGTAGAATAAGTAACCAACTCTCCACTAATTCAAATGGTGCGTTTTACCCTTTCCTTTCTTTTGCTTCTTTGCCGTTTTACACTCTCTTTGTTATTGTTGTCGTTCTGCTTCTTCACTGTTTGTCATTGAACTACCATTTCAGCTTCAACACTCCCCCTCAAGTCCAACGTCTTAGACTCTGTGACTTGAATTGAACTAGCTTCCTTCAAGAATTTTGGTTGGAAAATATCTTTCAATCCCAACTTTCCTGACAACCATGTAAACGATGCCATACCTAAAGCCTTAGTAAATATATCAGCTACTTGAGAATTGGTTGCTACATGAAAAGTCTTTCTTTTCCCTTCCAAAATTTTGTCCCTGACCAAATGACAATCAACTTCTATGTGTTTGGTTCATTCATGGAAAACTGGGTTTGCAGCTATGTACAATGCTGCTTGATTATCACAAAACAGCATTGCAGGCTTGTGATGTTCAATCTTTAGATCTTTAAGTAGTTGCATTACCCAAGTAATTTCACAAGCTACACCAGCCATTGCCCTATACTCAACTTCTGCAGAGGTCCTAGACACCACTCCGTGCTTTTTTGATCTCCAGGATATCAAAGAGTCCCCTACATACACTACATATCCTATGAGAGACCTACGAGTATCAGGGCATCCAGCCCAATCTGCATCACAAAAGGACTTAATATGCAGCTCTATCTTGCTAGGGAAGAAAATCCATTTTCCTGGTGAACCTTTGATGAATTGAAGAACCCTGTGTGCTACCAGCAAATGAGTTCTTTAGGCTGTGACACAAATTGACTTAATCTATGCATATCATATGTTATATCAGGCCTTGTCAAAGTTAAGTATAACAATCTTCCTATAAGTCTTCTATATATCCCTAGTTCTGAAAGAAGTTTCCCTTCATACTTAGACAACCTTAAGTTTTGTTCCGTAGGAAATTTTATAGGTTTGCAGCCCATAAAACCTGTATCTTTCAATATCTCCAAGGCATATTTCCTTTGGTTTAAATTAATGCCTACATTAGTCCTTGCACCCTTTAAGCCCACGAAGTACCTTAATGAACCAAGGTCCTTTAAACCAAATTTATCATTAAGCAACTTCTTCAAAGCAGTAACATAAGTAGGATTATTTCCTGTAAGTAAGATATCATCAACATAAACCAAGAGTACAGTGAAAGAAGCACCTTGTGAATGTGTGAATAGGGAATAGTCTGATTTGGACTGTACAAAACCCATCTACAAAATAGTAGCTGAAAACTTCTCAAACTATTGTCTTGAAACTTGCTTAAGACCATAGAGACTTTTATTCAACTTGCAAACCAAACCCTCCCCCTTGTTGTGAAAACCAGGTGGTAAGGACATATATACATCCTCAATCAAGTCACCATGCAAGAATGCATTATTGACATTCATTTGATGCAAATACCACCCTTTCACAACAGTTAAAGAAAGAACGATCTTGACAAAAATAGATTTAGCAACTGGGGAAAAATTCTCAAAATAATCTAAACCATGCTTCTGAGTGAATTCCTTAGCAACTAAACGAGTCTTATACCTCTCAAGTGATCCATCAGGCAAATACTTGATCCTATAAACCCACTTGCAGCCTATGGCAGTCTTACTAGGTGGCAAAAGAGCTAAAGTCCATGTGTTGTTCACCTCCAATACCTCAATCTCTTAGTCCATAACAGCCATCCATTTAGGATATTGAACAGCTTGATGAAAGGAGGCAGGCTCTGAAGGAGTAGCACTGACTACTAGAACAAAGGACTTAAAAGAAGGACCCAAGTGAGAATAACTCAAAAAATCTGAAATGATATATGGAAGACTAGATTGTGGTTTAGCACTAACAAATTTACAAGAATAATCTGATAGGTAAGATGGAGGAATGTGAGGTCTAGTGGATCTTCTTAATTAGGGCTGTATAGGTTGATCAGTAGGAATTATAGCAGAATCATAATTTGATATAGGGTTTGGTATGGAAGTATTAGCATTAGGATCATCTAATGGGGTAGGATTTAGGATAGAAACAGCAGAATTAGGAGCATCTAATGATACTGGTATAGAAGTGTCATTGGAATTAGAATGATCATGAGTAATGAAAGAAAGTAAAGGAGAACCAAAGTTAGTGGTACAAGGAACATCTGAAGTTGCATAAGGAAAAACAAAGTCATCTAAGTAAGAAGTGGAAGGATGAGAAGTAGATGCATAAGGAAAAATAAACTCATAGAAAACAATGTCCCTGGACATGAAAACAGAATTGGAATCAAGATCTAATACTTTGTAGCCTTTAATGCTATGTGAATAGCCCAAAAAAACACACACTTCCTGGCCCTAGGTGCAAATTTGTGCCTATGATTAGGTGAGGAGGAGATAAAACACAAACAACCAAAACTCCTAAGATGTACATAAGATGGTGGAGTATGAAAAAGCATTTCATAAAGGCTTTTGTTATCTAGAGATTTGGAAGAAACCCTATTTATCAAGTGGACTGCAATGAGAATGTAGTCATCCCAAAAACACAAGGGAACCTTAGATTGAAATCTCAAAACTTTAGCAACATTAAGTATATGCTGATGCTTCCTTTCAACAATGGCATTTTGTTGAGGAGTATCAACACAAGATAATTGGTGCAAGATACCATTGGAGTGAAAGAAGTCTTTAAGGTAAAATTTTGTACCATTATCACTTCTAATGGTCTTAATGTTGCTATTAAATTGAGTTTTAACCATATTAGCAAAACTTGGAAGTAAAACCTGAGTATCTAATTTAAGTTTGAGAAGATAAACCCAAGTGCATCTTGAAAAATCATCCACAATAGTAAAAATGTATTTGTAACCTTCAACAGGGTAAGTAGCAAAAGGACCCCAAAGGTCACAATGAATCAATTCAAAAAGGGTAGAAGATACATGATTAGCATGAAACTTTATTAGAAATATCAATGTTTACAACATTTTTCAACAATTGAAGTTTAGAAAATGAAAGATGGCCTAATCTAGTATGCCATAAATATGTGCTTGGAAGAGGACTAGTAGCAGTAATAAGAGCTTTGCTAACTGGAAGAGTCCAACAGATACAAGTCATGAAGCCATTACTTTCTCTATCCTGACCAATCATGCTCCATTTAGCAAGGTCCTAAATAAAGTAGCAATGACCAAGAAAAATGAGACAACAAAACAGATTTTTAGTAATTTTACTGGCTAAAATCAAGTTAAAACCAGAAGATGGAACACACAAAATGTCAGTCAAAATAAGAGTAGAAGAAATATGCACAGTGCCCACATGTGTGATTAAAGTTTGTTCCCCATTTGGTAAATAGACACAAGTATTGACAATTAAAGTAATAGAGGTAAGTTGAGTCACTAAATGAACCATATGATTAGTGGCTCCAGTATCTATAATCCAAGAATTAGATTTATAAGTAATCATATCTACTACTTGAGTAAAAAACACTGAATGAGAAAAAATAGGTGGAATCCAAAAAGGATTACCTGAGAAATTAGAATACCAAGAAGCTGAATTGGAAGTAGAAGGCAAGGATGATTGAAGTGTGACAGGTGTGGATGTCTGTAGTGGGGTAGAAATGGTATTAAGAGCCATGACAGATGCAACTTGACTGGTCTGAGTGCAAATGCTTAAGCCTACACCTACATACCCTTTTAGAAATGTGAGTAATTGCTCACATTGAGCCTGAGAGATGGAGCATTGAGTCTGAAAAGATTGAGGACTCTGCTGTAGAAAAGAACTACCAAAAGAACTACCAAATGCACCTTGTGCAACACCAAAAGGTGTACTTGCAATAGCATTCTGAAAACCAAATTGAACACCAAGAGGAGTATTCACCAAATTCTGAAACATGCTGTCAGATTGGACTCCAAAATTAGGCAATCCACTGGATTGAACAGTGGAATTAGCATCAAACCCAAAATTGCCTGAAACTTGATTAGCCATTGGCTTGTTACCCCCTTCAGGCTTGTATTTAGGAGGGTAGTCATGGAGCTTATAGTACTTATCTGCTATATGTCCAATAAAACCACAGTAAGTACAAAAAGGTCTTTCCCTCTTTCCTTTCCCACCACCTTTGTTATGACCTTGATTTTCTTGAAAAGATCTATTGTTATTCACATACTTTGCCACATCATCCAATTGTTGAACCATATTAACAGTATTTCCTATACTCCTTTTCTCTTCTTGCAAAATCAAAGAATACACTTTGCTAAGAGAAGGAAAAAGCTCAATGAGTAAGATTTGTCCAATGAAGTTTCCATAGCTATCATTCAAGTCCATTAAGAAACGAAATACATGTTCTTTATGCTGTGCATCTAACTGAGATGACTTAGAACCACAAACATAAGCAGAAGTGCAAACTGTGAAAGGTTGATAATTGAAAAATTCATCCCACAAAGTCTTGAATTTGGTAAAATAGGAACTCACCAAGAGTGAACCTTGAACCAAGTGTGAAATCTTCTTTTGAAGCTCAAACAATCTTAGTGTGTTCTCCTGAGATAGTTTATCTTTAAGATCAATCCACAAGTCTTTTACAGAATTGATGTACATCACACTTGCCTTGAGATCAGGACTAAGTGAATTGGTTAGCCATGAGAGGATCATAGTGTTGCATCTACTCCAAGAATTGAACAAAGGTGAGGTTGGATCTGACTCTAGAATTGAACCATTCACAAATCCAAACTTGTTTCTAACACTCAAAGCCAAAAACATAGATCTTGCCCAACTCATGTAATTCTCAAGACCAGTGAGAGGTTGAGATGTGAGAATCAAACTAGGATTCTCATTTGCTGGTAAAAAGAAAGGATTATTGGTAGATTCATCTACCATAATTGCACTTGTAGGTGGTACAGTTAAAGACGAAGGTACATTCGATGAATCTGAAGCCATGAAATCTAAGAAAAAATCTAATTCAGAAAGAAAACTTTGTTTAGTTGGAAGGAAAGTGAAGGAAAATTTGCTCTAATACCATGTAAAAATATATTATCATAGAGAACTCGAAGATAGCTTTGAGAGAGAAAAGAAAACTTACATTTACTAATCAAGAAACTGTTACTAAACTAGTTACAAGATAATTAGCTTACAACTGCTTATATACATGAAAAACAGAGACTAACAATTGGCGTCTAAATTCAATAACTAACTGTCAAAACTATCCACCAATGATACAATGACACGTGGCAGAATAAGTAACCAACTCTCCACTAATTCAAACATTGCGTTTAGCCCTTTCCTTTCTTTTGCTTCTTTGCCATTTTACACTTAAACTCTTTGTTACTGTTGTTGGTCTGCTTCTTCATTGTTTGACGTTGAACTACCATTTCAGCTTCAACACGTGCAAATCAAGCTCTTTTGATTTTTTTGGTTAACTCAAACTCTTCTTGTGGAAATCAAACTCTTACAAAACACAAAAGTTGAAACCAAATGAAAAAAATAAAAAATGACAAAATAACTGATTTTGCTCTTTAGGTTTTATTATAACTAATTGAGTTCTCGATATGTGGTGCATTTTAAAATCGTACTAACACAAATATCACTAATTTGTTATTAGTTTCCTCCAATATTTCAATAATTTTTGTTACTAAAATTTGTAATCTTTAGTGTTTTACTTTATAGACAAGATAGAAAGACAATAAGAGTGGTTAGTGATTTGATCATATTATATGTGTTTACATGATATAATGACTGATACATATAGGCATGTTTTATGCCTGCTTAATAATGCAAATATCGTTTTAATAAAATAAAAATGCAAATATCCTTCAATTAATTCTTTTACATCATTGATTGTGTGTTATTAAATTTATTTATTTTCCTTTGTTTTGATTGTTGCAAAAGCAACTAAATTTGAACAAAAATATCTCATTTCAAAGCACTACAATAGTCTGAGGTTTTGTATCTATTGTTAGAACAGGCCAGTCCATGTTGTTTTTGTTTCCTGCATGTAGGCCACTGCTTGAAATGGAGCCAGTATTTATAATAAAGCCCAATGTTTACCCCACTACATATGCTATATAATATAGTATATTTATCATTTCAACAAAATATTATTGCCATTTTAATATTTTTTTTAAAATGCTATGTTTACAATATTTTTACAATATTTTCATAATAAATGCTAAGTGACAGGTTATTATTGGTAATTACTAATGAGCAAAAAATTAATTTTAATTGTAAATTTAAATTAGAATTAATAACAATTTACCAATTATAATTTATGAAGAGTGCTACGTCCACAACATTTTCACAACAAATCATATGTAGTAAGTTGTTATTGGTTCTAATTTGAATCCACAACTTAAATTACTTTTTTTACCCATCCATAACAACCAATAACAACCTACCATTTAAAATTTGTTGTGAACAAATTTTGAAAATATTGTAAACATAACATTTCTCATAATTTATTGTGAAAATATTGTGAAAATCACCTTTTGCTTTTGAGGTGTATAATTTTAAAACCATACACGTGTGGTCTCCTTGGAATTAGAGCAAATAGTAAAGTATTTTTGGACTTACAAATTTGTGAAGTACTAGAGGAAAGTTAGAAGAAAAGAAGAAATAGTTTCTAGTCAAACTCGTAAATTACATTCCTGTGAATTCAAAAAAGATTTGGAGGAACCATGATCCCCTTCAGTTATAATGTGGCTCTGCCACTAACCTTTGCCTCTCATCCATAAAAATTTGTATTTATAAAGTGACCATTACAGTAAGAGCAGGCGACGGCTTACTTGAAGGGTCTCACTTCTCCCTTGTCGGGATTTTAGTTTTGTAAACAAATATATATTATTTAACTTCCTAGCCCATAAAGGTGCACATTGGGCTGCTTTGATGGTCCGCTAAGCATCAGACTTTCAGGCCCTCTCCCCGCCCACGGCCCATCTCTTTAATTTATAATATTCTTAATTACCAAAAATATATACATTAAAAAAAAAAAAAAAAAAACTTAAGTTGATACCAAATATATATATTATAATATTCGTTAACAAGACACCTCTTGATAGTTGATACCCCCACAAACCAATTTAAACCCAAATGCCCAAAATAAAACCAATTCAAACTCAAATACCTTAAATCAAAACCAAATATAACAAATCAAAGCAAGAAGAGGAAGAGGTGGCAAGCAAGCAAGCAAATATGAGCGGGAACGAGTTCCGGTTCTTCTTGTCGTGCGACATAAATCTCCCAGTAACCTTTTCCATTGAAAAATTGGAAGGTATTTTGCCCCCAATCAAGTCAACCAATTCAGGTGCCTTCTTCTTCTTCTTCTATAATTAAATCTCTTACGTTCCGTTTGGTTACCCAGAAAATTTTCAGTCTATGGGGGCTAATTGAATTTTATTATTGATTTATGTGCTTTGAAAATTATTTATTTCTGTGTGCTTTATCTATATTTATACTAGAGAATTAAAGTAGAAGCTCAATATAAAGACTAAGCTGATCCCCTTAATTTTGTGCCCCAACTTAGATTTCAATAAATGACTGAATGTTAATTACTTCTTTGAAAAATGTAATAAACTTTTTTTAAAAAAAATTTATTGTATCATAATAGCAAAATTTAAGTTAGAAATACTAAATATATAGGTGTGGGTTCTATTTAACTCAACTGAAAAAGTTGGTAAATTCTTTGATGGTTAAATAAAAGATTTAGGTTCAATTTTTGCCTATACCAAAAATCGATAGGTGTTTAATATGATGATAAAGAGCTATTATCAGGAGCGAATGCTATAGGTTGAAACTCTCTAAAAAAAAGTATATAAATAGGTCAATGAATTACCTTCTACTAAAATGGAGCAATATGCATATTCTACCATATTTTTGATAGCGAATTTAAATAATTTACCCAAATTTGCAAATCATTAGTGTCAATAAGCTCTAGTGAGGTCGTTGGTTTAAGACCCATCGGGTGCATGTGTAATTCCTAATAAAGTTAGGTTTACAAGTCTTTTCTGCAATCTGCTGTTTTTGTACAAGCTAGTTTGAATTTGAAATGATACTGACTGTTTATCATCTGTAGTTTTACTTGATAATCTGTTGAAAATGCTATAGATCAGTGATGTGAGCAATACACAATACGGTAATGCATTTTTAAACCGTTACAACTTTATGCTAAACTGTGTGCTATTAACTTCCCTGCAGAAACTGAGTCCGCTACAGAGGAGAGGAGGGCAGAGCTATATGTTGAGTGCACGTGTACATTGATGGTGCTCCATTTGGCCTTCCTACAAGAACAAGGTTTTACATGAATTCTTTTTGTGCTTAACATTCTCAGGAATAAAAAAGAGTTTTCAATTTTGTGGCGAGGTCTGTCTCAGCTGGTCATATGGGAAGAATGGCATCCACGTATACAAGCAAGCGCATGAATGTGCATATTCTATATATATATATATATATATTTTAATTTCTTGTCTTTCTTCCCCTTTCACCCCTCAACATGAGTTTGGATGTACTTGTAATTTAATTTCCTGTTTTATCGACTTTTAATTTCATAATTTTTTCCCCTAAATTTTATTTAGGCTGTTAGGCATTGGTAGAATGCAAGATCTTACGGGTTGAAATCATGCTACTTCTGTCATATCAATTGAATTTTATTGCATTTTTCTTTTTAAAACAATATCAATCCTATTGCTGTCTTATATCTATTGAATTTAATTTTTGTTGCCAGGTTGGAATCAACCAGACCTCCATATTGCTGGAATGAACTCATAACATTGAGCACAAAATATCGAGACTTAACTGTTCACTCACAACTTGCTTTAACGGTAGGTTGGCAATAATCTGCTTATGTTGTTGTTATTTCCAATTCATCATTGTATAAAGTCAGGTGAACTTATCATCATGCTCCTTTTAGACTCATTTAGCTATCCTAAAGAATTCAGGCAAAGGCATGGTTCAGTTTAGTGGCTGCCTTCTACTGTACCTTGAATGTTTTGTTGCATTGTTAGCAATCACTAGAGTGTAAACAAGAGGTTTTATTTTTAGCAGTAAATGTAAATGTTGTAGATGCATGACTATTCTTTTTTGGTCCACATCTTCTGTGGTCCTACTCAGTGCTCACCCTTTTGTTGCTCTACATTTCCATCATAGTGTAGTCAGTTATATATCTTGGTTATTGTGCTAGTTTTAATACATATCAGTTTCCTTTTTTCCCCCACTATTGAGATCCTAAAAGCTGAGATTTTATCCTAAATCTTACTGGGAATATAGGTTTGGGATGTTTCGTGTGAGAAAGATGAGGGATTAATTGGTGGAGCAACAATTCTTCTCTTTAACAGCAAGAAACAACTCAAAACAGGGAAGCAAAAGCTTAGGCTTTGGCCAGGAAAAGAAGCTGATGGGTCCTTTCCTACAACTACTCCTGGAAAGGTTTTCTTACCACTTTATTAGGATATCACATTTCAAGCTCTTTGCCATGCTAGTTTTATGAAATAGTTAGATCTTTTTCTCTATAGTGTGGTTTGTTTTCATATAGGTCCCGCGGCATGAGCGTGGAGAGTTGGAGCGGTTGGAAAAGCTTGAGAATAAGTACGAGAGGGGACAGATTCAACGTGTTGATTGGCTGGACCGCCTCACAATTAAAGCTAAGGAGAGAATCAAAGAGCGTGAAAGCTCTAAAAATGGAGGTTCTCATCTGTACCTGATTGTTGATTTCTGTAGCTTTGAACATCGGGTTGTTTTTCAGGTAGTGCCCATCTGCAATTCACAAATTTATTTGTTGCCTGATAATTATTTAATTGCTTTTGACACTGTACTGTCTGTGCATGTGTCATGAGACTGATGAGTATCTTTGCATCCTTAGTATTTTTTATGAGTTTACTTCTATCAAGTAGTTCATATTTTTTGGGATAGAATCATTTTATTATTATTTTTTTTATAAGTAATAAGTTTTATTGATATCAAAAAAGAACACCCTAGTACACAGGGAATGTACAAGTGGTCAACAACTCAAGTACAAAAATTACAAGAATCAAGGAAATCAAGAAAAGAAGAGAATGATTGGTTTCACATAGCAACCAACCAATCCAATAAAGTTCCTAAAAAAAAAAAACTTGAGTTCTGGTATGGATCTCTTGTTATCTTCAAAACACCTACTATTTCTTTCCCTCTAAAGAGACCACATTAAACAATGGGAACAATTTACCATATATGACCATTTCGATGATGAACAAACTTGCCTTGCCAACAAGCTAGTAGCCCCACAATAGATTGCGGCATAACCCAGCTTACTCCAAATAAACCCAAACCCATAGACCACCGATCCATAGCAACTGAACAATGAAGAAAGAGATGGCCAACCGATTCACCATTACACGTGCACGTGTAGCACCAATCCAATATCCAAACCTTCCTTTTTCGTAAATTTTCAATCGTCAAACATTTCCCTAAAGCAATAGTCCAAACAAAGAAAACAACTTGAGAAGGAATCTTCTGTTTCCAAATACTTTCCAAGGAAAACAGTAGTCATTAGAGCCCACTAAAATACTATAATAATCATTAATCATGAACCCCTTATATCTATCAGGTTTCCAACACATCTTATCCTCACCAAACCCCTTACTGAAGAACCATATATGTTATCCATGATATCTGATGTAGCCTCTAATTCCCGAGCATGCACACCCCTAAAGAAACTTACATCACAAAAGAGGACTCCATTAGTGGACTTCATAATTGTAGCCACACTAGCCTCCTTATCTCAGCAAAAATAAACAATTTAGGATAGTTGATTGCAAGAGATGTCTCACCATACCAACGGTCTTGCCAAAACTTTACCCAAGACCCATCGCCAATATCATACAGAATATAGAGTCAAAAGAAGGCCATGGGTATTATCATTCTCTCTCCCCTTCTATTGTCGTATCTTTCCCGTGGAAAATGGTGTGGCAATTGAAGGTTCCTCCTCAGGCTGCTTTTTTCTCTTGGATTGCTTCTTTAGGCAAGATTTTAACTACTAATAATCTTCGGAAGAGGCATATTGTTGTACCGGAGTGGTGTTATATGTGCAAAAGGTGTGGGGAATCTGTAGATCATCTCCTCCTTCACTATCCTATGCATATGAGATGTGGAGTATGGTCTTTTGCTTGTTTGGTGTTGTTGGGTGATGCTGCAAAGGGTAGTGGATTTGTTGGATTCTTGGTCATGCAATTTCAAGTGACATCACAATATAGATATATGGAGGATTGTGCCGCACTGTTTGACGTGGTGTATATGGTGGAAACGGAATGCTAGAAGTTTTGAGGGATGCGAATGGTCCATTTTTGAGTTTAAGTCTTTTGTCTTTTTTACTCTTCTTAAATGGTGTTTAGTTTTACCATTTTTTTCTGTCTTTCCCTTCTTGTTTTTCTTGATCTTTGTAACTTGGTATCTTGATGTTTTTGCCCTTTTAGTACATTTCCTATGTACTGGGCTATGTTATTTATTTATATATTTTTATAAAATCTTTATGTCACTTATCAAAAAAAAAAAAAAAAAAATCCACAAACCAACACCATATGGACCATTAACAGATCTGGTACACCAGCCATCCCACACACATCCATATTTCACCTCTATCACTTGCCTCCAAAGGGCATCCTTCTCAATCCCAAATCTCCATAGCCACTTCCCAAGCAAAGCTTCATTAAAAAGTCTTACCTTTCTTATCCCCAAGCCACCCGAAGAAATGGGAGAATAAACAGTAGCCCATTTATCCAAATGAAATTTGGGTTTGTCACCAATGCCACTCCATAAGAAATTCCGTTGAAGTTTCTCAATTTTGTTAGCCATAACAACAGGCATAGGAAATACAGATAGAAAATAGGTGGGTAAATTAGATAGAGTGCTTTTGATTAAAGTGATACAGATACAAATGTTTCCATCCCGCTAATCTCGTTTCCATCTTCTCCAAAATTGGGTTCCATATTGTCTTATTCTTGAATTTAGCACCAAAAGAAAGACCCAAATAGGCAAATATTTCATTGGAAGAGTACCTTGCTTGCAGCCAAGGACATTCAACTATAAGTTAATATTATGCACCACTCCAACAGGAACCAATTCTGACTTGCCTAGATTTATCTTTAGACCAAAAACTGCCTCAAACCAAATAAGGATCATATGGAGAATCAAAATCTGATGCAGCCAAGGACATTCAACTATAAGTTAATATTATGCACCACTCCAACAGGAACCAATTCTGACTTGCCTAGATTTATCTTTAGACCAAAAACTGCCTCAAACCAAATAAGGATCATATGGAGAATCAAAATCTGATGCAGCCAAGGACATTCAACTATAAGTTAATATTATGCACCACTCCAACAGGAACCAATTCTGACTTGCCTAGATTTATCTTTAGACCAAAAACTGCCTCAAACCAAATAAGGATCATATGGAGAATCAAAATCTGATGCAGCCAAGGACATTCAACTATAAGTTAATATTATGCACCACTCCAACAGGAACCAATTCTGACTTGCCTAGATTTATCTTTAGACCAAAAACTGCCTCAAACCAAATAAGGATCATATGGAGAATCAAAATCTGATCTAGATCAGCATCACAAAAAATTAGAGTGTCATCCGCAAAGAGGAGATGAGACACTGCCAAGGATCTTCCCCCTAAATTACCCACACTAAAGCCTGACATGCGACGACATTTAACCTTCATTGATCCAAGGATCTTCCCCCTAAATTACCCACACTAAAGCCTGACATGCGACGACATGCAACCTTCATTGATAGCTTTATCCAACATTCTTCCAAAGGCTTCCATAACCAAAAAAAACAACAAAGGAGACAATAGATCACCTTGTCTCAACCCTCTGGAGCTCTCAAAAAACCCATAGGTTTTTAATTATGCCTGCATTTAGATTAGGCACTTGTGAACTTGATCTTAAATTTTATCACATCTTAAAATGACTTGGATTTTGGTTGTGGTTTTTTGTTGAAATGCCATGTAATTGAATTTATTTCAGATTTATAGTGTGGATTGACTCTTATCTTCTATTCTTCTATTGATCCAAGATTTTTTTTGTTAAATTATTGATCCAAGATTTATACATGGTAGCAACTTCATTTTCACTTTTATTCTTAATATGAAGTAATCTTTTTTTGTTGGAAATATAGGAAACAGGAGCAAATTTCTTATTACCATCTCCTCTAACGACAACAAATGAAATTGTTATTGTCTGGGACCCAGAAGTGGGAAAGATAAATCCCTCTGAGCACAAGCAACTAAAGCTCGCTAGGAGTTTAACCCGTGGTATTATTGACAGGGATCTTAAACCAAGCTCGAATGAGAGAAAGTAAGCTTGAATTTATTATTTATTTATAAGTAAGCTTACTTATCAAAAATTTATTTATAAGTATGCTTACTTATCTGAAATTTATTTATAAGTATGCTTGAAATTCTTACATCAAGATTCAATTGGGTTAAACTCAAATTATTGGTTACTTTCGTTTTATTTTTCTCAATATCCTCCTTAGAAATTATTGGTTTATTTTTTTTGGATTCATTTTTTTTAATGAAACTTATTACTTTGAAAAAAAAAGAAAAGGAAAGGAATCATGTATAGGCATATATGTTGAGACGCCTGACTCGCTTCTTGATAGAAAGCAGTTTGGCTGCTGAAACATTAATAATTTAATATATTTGATTGTGGTTGAATCTAGGAACTTCAAAGCAAATGATGGTTTTGTGTAGTAGGAATTTGTTTGTGATAATATTTGTGTTATAGGAAGCCCTAGGTAATCAGAACTGTAAACGTCTTCATCATTCTTTATAAAATATGAGGGGACTATCTAATAAGTTGTTTGTTTGTCGATATGTATTTAAGGTGGGTTGGTGGATAAAGCTTGGTTAACTAGGTTGGATAATTGAGCCTTGCTTAGGAAAATCATGTTTGACCCCTTAACTGTCATGTGACTATGCTAGAACTGGCAAACTTTGGCCCTACTATGCTCAAGCTAAACAGGTTTTACTTTGCCTCTGACTTTAGTGTCTTATAGAAAAGTTTAAACATAAATTTTTCTATATGTTTAAGTACTTTCCTAAAGTTATCAAAGGTTTTGGTATTGCATTTAATTTGTTTTTTAACACTAATTGCCTATTGTGAACAAGTTGGAAAGCTGTTCCTGGTTGGCCAGTTTTTGATAGGCCTGACCTCTTTATCTTGAAGAAGGGTCTGAACTAATATTCTTGTTTGACTTCAGGTTCAAAGTCTGCAATTAGCACTTAGACCTTCAAATCATCTTCCTTAATCTAAAAATATTAATATGTGGAGTAATACAGTCCTGAACAAATGGCTCTTAAATCACCTGAAAACAACCAAGTGTCATGCCTACTAGGAATACATTAAGCATTTATGTAAAAGTATGTTTTTTTTTTTTTAAAATTTTAAATAAGGTTTTTTTTACTAAAGGTATCAAATTGAAAGGAAAAAGAAATGTATTTGAAATGTAATACATGGGACTCAGAAAGCCAAATCCTGTGTGAAAGACTACTTAAATTCTTCAAAATTTATGATTTTGGATCTTGCTGGAGTTATGCATTTAAAACACATTATTACATTTGGATAAATTCAAATGATAGCTATAACTAGATTTACTTTTTTCCTTTCATTTTTTACCATCATTTTTGTTCATTGAAATTCTTATTTATTTATTTTTTTTAAATTATATCATTTTTGCATACTCCTTGTTGAAGGTCAATACAAAGAATACTAAAGTACCCACCGACAAGGACTTTGAGTGGAGATGAGAGGCAGCTACTTTGGAAATTCCGTTTTTCATTGATGTCTGAGAAAAGGGCTCTCACAAAGTTTCTCCGATGTGTTGAATGGAGTGATGTTCAGGTCAGCCCTTTTTTTTTTTTTTTTTTTTTTTCCCAATTATTTATGGACAGTATTACTGAAGCTTTAAAGACTTAGTTTCGTTCATTACTTGTTTTTCCATCACGTCTTTTATTGTGTATATCTTTTATTATATTATTGGCCCATCTGTATATTTAAGCGTCCCCCCACTAATCAAGAGGGGTAGAAAGGTAGGTGGTGGTGGTCAGAATTTGAACTAGATATTGATAGAGTGGTTAATCTATATCCTTTTATTTCTTTATTGTATCATTTATCCTCTGTCTTTTATCAAGATTGTTTCAGCATCTGCTTTTCACATTCTTCTTCTGATTTAACTTATCTTCTATATATTTTTTGATGTGAATGCTCATGTGCGTAAGGCTTCCTCTAAGAGAATTACAAATTACATGTAATGGCATAATATGGAAAAAGCTATTATGTCTTTAACTTATATTCCAAATGTGGAAAACTTAGATCATTATTTGAATGACATAAATGCTTGTTTTAATTAACAGTCCACATTATAGACATTTGTGAGATTTTGTAGTGGCATCCCTTTTTTTTTTTTTTTTTTTTTTTTTTGCAAGTATCGAAAATTTTATTAAGAATAAAACAGAACCATGTACACTGGAAATGTACTATCAAGAACCCAAACTACAATGATCAAACAAATCAGCAAGGGAACATCCAATTTTTAAAACATGACTATATGACTAACTTGAAGCAGTCTGAATATGGTGCTTGACAAGTTGCCATAACTTGAGACCATTTTCAATATCATCATCACTTGAAGTCACCATGCACCTTTGAAACCTTGCTGATAGTGGATGGGTGCTTTAAAGCTTTACCAGGAAAGGAGAACTGTGTAAATAGGATTGACTCTAGCCTACCCCTTAGGCAAGAGACTTGTAATGCCGTAGAGCTTCTAGCTATGTTGTTGATTGATACCGTGCTGATTTAGCAATTATAAGTGGGTTTTGAACTGTGTTCTTTGGGGGAAGATCAGTCTGAAAGACCTCATAAGTGGGAATTTTATTCCTTTCTATTCTCGGGACAAGTTATTTCAAGAATGTTCATATCCTCAAACATGTAAACATATAGAAGCTCAGGATTTGTCCTTAAGTGATTCACTGATAGAAATACTCATTCAGATATTTATTATAAAAAATAAAATAAAAAACTCATTATCAGATGAAAATTAAGATGGTTCTTTCTTTCTTGACATATTAGCATAAAAAATCAATGTAGTTCAAGAAAATTAAACTGTGAAGCAGGGACTTGTCCTGACTTGTTTTTGAACAAAAAAAGTAGTTCATTCACTGCACCTTAATTTTCAGGTGATGTCACTGCCTTTGTTAGTTTACACTACGAGTTCGTGCTATAGCATGTGCTCCCTCATGCCCTTGAGTTAGAAATCTTGTGTTCAAAATTATTACCTTGAGGATATGGACACAAAATGGAACTTGGAACCTGGTGTACTAGGTTTAGGGGCAGAGATCCAGTGTGCTAGTCTTCCAGTAGTATCGTTATATTGTTTCTTTCATTTGCCATTCTAGTCACAATGAAGCAAAAACGGGGAGGCTCCCCCTAGCCATACCATGTATAATCACCCAATGGAGATGGGATAAATTTCAGGTCTCAGGTACTGTACTTTTGATGGTATGCCTCCAGTTATCCGTCATTTGACTGTCTTTCACATATTATAACACTCTATTGTAGATTACTGTATAGTTAACTAATTTTAATATAAATTATGCATCAGTTTATACTTTTATTTTTGTATGCCATCTTTTACCAATAAAATTGCATCTCTCTCTCTCTCTCTCTCTCTCTCTCTCATGCTTGTATTTTCTTTAAGGAACAAGTTTAGGTTAATGAGACATTTTTATTCTGATTAATTAAAATAGACTACCAGCTGCAGAAAACAGCAGAAATGCAGTATCACCAAAGTTCAAAGTACTCAAAGATCTAGATCATTCTAAAAGATTTTTTGTGTCAATGTATGTGCAGGAAGCAAAACAGGCATTAGAATTGATGGGTAAGTGGGTAATGATTGATGTCAGTGATGCGCTTGAGCTTCTATCTCCTGTTTTTGAAAGTGAAGAGGTACGTGCCTGAAGGATAAGGCCTTTGTTTAACAATTTTCTCAATGAATTCCTTTCTCACTCTCTATGAATGGCTACATACACATACATGCGCTTACATATGGTTACTAATTTCATTTGTGCTTCAATTAATGGATTAAAGGTGTCAATTTTGATTGATGTCACCCTGCCAGCCATTTTTCTGATCAGTTATAGTAGGTACTAACGTATTTTCTTTGATATTCCACCTTCAGACAAGTTGTAGTAGGTAGTTATCAAAGAAAAATAATAGCTCTGTGCTTTCTAATTGGAAGCATGTTGGACTCAGTAGAGCCATTGCAAAAGTTAATGTGAATTTTTTACTTGACACCCACATAATAGCTGAAAAGAAGATCAAGACAGGTTTTTTCCTCATTTTCACAGATAGGATATCCTGATTTATTAATATTTCACCTTACTCTAGTCAGGCCTCTGATGTGGTTGCAGTAAGTTGGACTGAGCCAATCAATGTTAATACTAAGAGTTATTACAATAATGTCTTTCTAAGAAATCTTACAATTTAAGAGAGAAAAATAGATGTAATAATTCATGGTTGATGTATGTAGGACTCCCTCTGTCCCATATGGGTATTGAACAATTAAATAAAGTAAACCATAAGTAGGAAATTTATAGGACTTCATTTTTGCATCCCAAAATAAAATAGAGGACTAACAATTTGGAACGGAGGGTGTAATATCTCACACATTTTATTTCTTAATGATAATGCTTAATTGTAGTACCTCTTAACAGGTACGTGCATATGCTGTTAGTGTTCTTGAAAGAGCTGATGATGAAGAGCTCCAGTGTTATTTACTTCAATTGGTTCAGGCTCTGCGGTTTGAGCGCTCTGATAAATCTCGCCTTTCTCATTTCCTTGTGCAACGTGGTATGCACTATGTTGTACACATATTTTGTGTGTGTGATAGCATCTCTCCTTTATCATTTCCTTGTGCAACGCATGTGCATGCGCATTTGTGATAAAATCTTGCCTTTCTTATGTCCTTGTGCAAAGTGGTACACACTGTAATGTTCACGTATATTGTGCGTGCTCATGGGTGTGTGTGGGTGTGTGTGTACATGTTTAAGTGCTACACATTGCAGTTAAATTGTTGTGGCATCTGACAGTTCCCATGAACTTTGACAGCATTACGCAATATCGAGTTTGCTAGCTTTCTTCGCTGGTATGTTGCTGTGGAGCTTCATGATCCAGCCTATGCCAAACGTTTCTATTGTACCCATGAAATTCTGGAAGAGAATATGATGAAGGTTTGGGGTCATTAACTTTCATTTTTTGAGTGTTTTGTCTATTCTGATCAGGATAAGTATCATATTGGTTTTTGTTTTTATTATTAGGATATGTAATGTATGCCCTTATCTGTATCCAGTTGATAAAGTGCAAACAAATCTTTCTTTGGGTATTCAGAACTTATAATAATCTAAAACATGAAAATATCTTCCTTTAGCTACATCTGCTGCTTCTAGCATAGGAATATAAAAGGATAGAAGTTATAAATACTCATTCTATGAAAATATTTTAATTGTCATACATGACAATTGCTGTGTGGAACATTATTCTCTATCAAATGTAACTGTCTATGAAAACGGTATCATCCCAATGTAAGCTTGATGGTATGAATGAATGTCTTTGTGGTTTTGGGAATGTATAATTGAGCATCTCTACAGTCTTATAATTATGTCCACTTTATGACAGTTGGCAGCTGGTGTAAATGGAGATGAAGATGGATTTAAACTGTGGCAAAGTTTGGTACGTCAGACAGAATTGACTGCTCAGTTGTGTTCAATTATGAGAGATGTAAGAAATGTACGCGGAAATACTCAGAAGAAGATCGAAAAGCTTAGACAGCTGCTTTCTGGTCTTCTTAGTGAACTTACCTATTTTGAAGAGGTATTATTCAATTTAACAATCTTTTTGCCTGTTGTTCAACTCATCTATCAAACAATTAGGGCTTAATCAACTTGACCTATTGTATCTGGTTAATTCTTGGAAGCTGCTCAAATTTTATCAGTTATATTAAATTCTGTTAGCTTGCCACATTTTCAGCCGATTCGATCACCAATGGCTCCAAATGTCCTTATTACTGGGATTGTGCCATCTGAGTCATCAATATTCAAAAGTGCATTGCATCCCTTGCGCCTGACTTTCCGAACAGCAAATGGTGGAAGTTGCAAAATCATATTTAAGAAGGGAGATGATATTCGTCAAGACCAACTGGTAGCTATTAAACATTCCCTCTCTTTCTTTGACTCACAGATGTGCATGTGACAACATGACTGAGGTTATATGGATATGCGGTTCCTGTAGGTTATTCAAATGGTATCGCTCATGGATCGATTGCTTAAATTGGAAAATCTTGATCTGCACTTAACTCCATATAAGGTTCTAGCAACTGGACAAGATGAAGGCATGTTGGAATTCATACCATCCCGTTCTTTGGCACAGGTATTATATCCTCTGAAGTTGCTTCATTGATATGACTACTGTGTACAATACCATTTACTTTGTATTCTATAAATTTCACTTTCAAGGCATCATTCTTATCTTAATATTTTGATGATGATCATTAAATGTTAAATAATAGGAATATGGCATGGTAGATTCTATCAATGTTGATTGTCCTTTTTGTTCTCTTGGAAATGTTGTGAATTTCACAAATATTGCCACTAAATATTTGTGATTTTTTATTAGTATATATGTGATAATGGAAGGAAAACATCTTCAAGAGAGATATGAGTATTTTTATATTTAATTGTGGTTATTTTAGTCAATTATATATACTTTATATGGCTAAAAGATGCAATTTCTCACAAAAATTGCTCACATTTAACAGAAAATAGATGTCATTCTTGATTTTGAAGTTTTAAATTATTTATATTAATCACATGATCAAGTATTTTGTAATCAAGTTCATTAATCAGAGGCAAGATCCAGGGCATTTGGATTGCAGGATTACATGCTGCAAACCCTGGAGCATGATGATCAACTCTGATATCATTTGTGTCTTGAAAAAAAACTATTAGATTATATAATCAAATGCACATGCTTACATTTATGAAGAAAATTTATGATTGATCATATAATTTTTATAAAGATGAAACAAGTTTGCAATTACACCGACATTGTATAATATTAAAATACATATTCTTGATATGGGATTTTGTGTAACTAGCACATAGCCTGCTAGAACAGACAAATGTTTCAGAGTATCTACTTTTATGAATGCAACCTGAATGGGATTTTAAATTATTAGTGTCGAGCGTGCTTGGATGATGTTGACCGCAGAAACGTTGACTTTGTTATGTGAGGCTGTTGGTGCCTTGGTGCTTATGATGAGACCAGTCCTACTACTTGCTTAAAAATTACACAAGTGGCTGAAATTTTGGTGGACCAGGCAGTTGATTTCTTGGCATAATTTTTATCCAAGCACATGCACATGCTTTAATAATTTTCAATTATTTTCAGAGAGGAAATTAGATGGAATCTGAAGATTGCAAAAAATAAAATTGTGACTTTGGAACATTTATCACAAACATTACCTTGTTGATTAGCAATAACATTCTTTGGTCTTTTTTAGTTAGACAGTGTTATATTTTTTGTAGCTGATCTTATAGATAACCTAGATCCATATCCTTATGTGATTTATTCTTGAGATATGCTTGCACGTATATTTGACCATATGTTATCCTCCTTGTATCATGTAAAATTTTGCAGTAGGTTATTAAGATATGTTTGTTTTTTTTTTTGGTATCCAGATTCTGTCGGAGCATCGTAGCATTATAAGTTATCTCCAGAAGTTTCATCCGGATGAGCATGGACCATTTGGCATTACAGCTACCTGTCTCGAAACATTTATAAAAAGCTGTGCTGGCTACTCTGTTATCACTTATATACTGGGCATTGGAGACAGGTAACTATTGTTTACAGTTGGTTTCATTGTAACCATCTACATGTGCAGCTTGGTACTTGGATTAGCTATAAAATTTAATGGCTTTATATTGTTCCCTATATAAAATTCATCCCATTTCTTTTTAAAAGGTGAAAAATGCTTCATCATTAGAAACATATAACCATTTTCTGTCTCAAGTTCTGTTGCTACATATATTTCTTAGTGCTGATGCAAGTCATGAAACTTAGTAATTTTTATCAACACAGCTGCAAGTGGACTGGGTGTATGTGTTTAAACTGACTACTACCAAAGTCGTGGCTACTTCAACCAAAAAAGGTCTACCCCCTATTCAAACCGAAATAAGTATCTCACCTCACTTACAAAGTAGTTGGAGCTGGGCTTGAACTATGAGAGTTTGGTTTGCTTTTGTTTCATGTTTATAAGAGTGTTCTGATCCCTTATTTGATCAAACCGCTCCTAGTGTTCAGTTGATATTGCTGGTCATTGGACATGTTTTATGCTGCAACATTTAAATTGAGTGTGGAGTTTTTCATCCCCGATTTAGAATCGAATGCAGTCAGTCCCTTTTATTGACAATTTTCTGTATCTGTTATTGTCTGCTCTGTGAAATGGTGGATGGTTCACCAGGAAAGCATGTTGACATTTCCAGTTCTTAGGACCGTTTGGAATATGCCAATTCGAAGCACTATTTTTTATTTTAAGACATTAGTTTTTTTGTTCCATAGGCACCTAGACAACCTTCTCCTCAGAGATGATGGGCGTCTATTCCATGTTGATTTTGGTTTCATTCTTGGCCGTGACCCCAAGCCGTTTCCACCGCCAATGAAGCTTTGCAAAGAAATGGTTGAGGCTATGGGTGGAGCTGAAAGGTAAATAGTTTTTAACTCTTTGGTGTTTTTGTTTATGTCATCTTTGCCAGATGAAATTGCATTAAACTTGTGACATCGAAGGCCCTTAGTTTGGTGCTGAAAAATCAGTATACAAGAGAGCAAATTGTTGATTGCTTTTTCCTCCTGCAGTCAATATTATACAAGGTTCAAGTCCTATTGTTGTGAGGCATACAACATTCT
Source organism: Quercus suber (assembly GCF_002906115.3). NCBI lineage: Eukaryota > Viridiplantae > Streptophyta > Magnoliopsida > Fagales > Fagaceae > Quercus > Quercus suber. The sequence goes on along the minus strand of NW_027069947.1, from coordinate 185,049 downwards.
TCGGAAATCTAGTAACCTAATTTTAAATCTGTTTCATCTCATGGCGGGTTCCAACATTCCTGACATAGCCTCTGACCCTGAGAAGGGAATCCTTAAGGTGAGTTTCTTTATGTTTGTAATCTCATTTTAATTATAGTAAACATCTGTTTGTGTTTTAACTGGGAATGTTGATGTCATACAGCTCCAGGAGAAGTTCCGCTTAGACTTGGATGATGAAGCCTGCATACATTTTTTCCAGGATCTTATCAATGAGAGTGTTAGTGCATTGTTTCCTCAAATGGTTGAGACCATTCATCGGTGGGCTCAATACTGGCGCTGATCCCTGAAACAATTTGGGTTTTGTAAATGCATTTGTAAATAGCCAGGTGATTTCTAGTGTCTTTACTTATCAAAAAAAAGTGATTTCTAGTGTCTTTAAGTTTCAGTTTGCACTTTTTGCATATTTTTCCAAACAGGTTTACTGGAAATGAACCTGTGTTTTTCTGGCATAACTGATGAATTAAGTTAAGAGTTAATTTGTATGTTTTGCTGAAAATACAAGCTTCAGCTGAGTTGAACTTATAACCAAATCTTGTCATTATTTTTTTATTTTTAAAATTTTTTTTATTAGGGTTTATAATTAACCGGTTAAATATGACAGCTCTCCAGCTGATACTCTGGATGGATCTTAAAAAAGACAGACAAGAAGGATAGAGAATATGATAGCAATCATCTTTAACAACCATATAGGAATTATGGTAATTTATTTCTTTGAATACCTTGTTTAGTGAATTTGAAGCAATATATTTGACTCTCTATTTGGATGAACCATAGTTGTCATATTGTTTGGTATAAGGACCATCTCAAACCTTTTTCACATACTATATCTGCATCACAACCAACCAGTTTGGTATGGGTTTATATTCTCCTGACCTCTTTTTGTACACATCTACGGCATGCACATGTTTAGGGTTTTCCAAATTCCCCCTAGTTGGACTCTTTTACTAGAATTTTTACTGAATCTTTGGTCCTATGTGAAAATTTTGAGGGAAGTAATTTGGTAATATGTGAAGTGACGAATTGAATTTCTGAAATCACTTCTTTTGCTTTCCCTTCTCTTTTAAGTTTCAGATTAGTAGCCGCAATTTTAAGGTTGAAATGGACCTTTTGAAGATGCAGACTTGAATGTCATCCTGAAGGATGGGAGAAAAACACACCCCCAAAAAAAAAGGGGCAGTGAAGTTGATTATCAGTGTATATAAATTCTTTAATTGTTCTTTTTATCTGATTTAGGTTTGGATCTAAATATCACGGTATATCTAAATTCTTTTATTTTTCTCTTTATCTTATTTAGGTTTGAATCTAAATTTGTATGATATAACTTTATTGAAATGTATAGAAACTCTGTAACACGTAAATAAAAGTTGCACATCTAATTTGAATTCATCCCATCATCTTTACTATTGCGTCAATAATAAATGTTTAGTGACACACCGTCTTTTTTTTCTTTTTATTTATTTTTTTAATTTTTTGGTAATAACTTTTGAGATAAATAAAAGATGATTATGAGATCAAACTCTCCCTGCCAAAAGAAGTGGGTCTGGGAGATTGGAGATGTGGAGGGGCCAAATCTGTTACAAAAGGGGCCCAAAAAATGGGTGAGGCATTAGCATGTGACTAAGTACACGAGAGGAAGAATAAAATTTAAAGATTGTCAAAAGAGTTAATGTCATTTATGATAGATGACATTAAGTGCCGGTTTGGATTCCGCGTCGGCATTTTCATTTCAGCGTTTTCTCCTTTTTTTTCTTTTTTTCTTTTTATTTCCCTGCACGTAAACAGTAACATCACAAGGGTTTACTGGGGACAAAAATTACTGTTTGTGTACTGTTTATTACTGTTTACGCACTAAAAAATATAAAAATAGGTTCAACGGTATTATTCACACATTTAAAAATTATTTTGCTACGATGTTTTCAGTTTTTAGTTTTCAGTTTTAGTAACAATAAGTTCAATCCAAACGGACCCTTTGCATGAGTTTGAATAGCGGCAGTTTCCACGTTTCCAGCATTTGTATTTTTGATTGGATCCAACAGTACTATTTAGGACCCAGACAAAAACACAAAAATGCGCATACCAATGCATTTTTGGATTCTACGACATTATTCACACTTTTAAAAATTATTTTACTGCAGTGTTTCCAACAATAAATTTTCAGTTTTCAGCAATAAAATTTTAGTTTTCAACAAATAAGCGGTATTTAAACATACTCTAAAAGCAAAGCATCTCTAAAAAATAATATGATCTAGCCGTGGCTGAAACACATTTGGCAGCAAGTAGTGCAGCTCTAGCTTCAGCCTAGAGAGTCATTATAGACAAATAAATCAACACAAGTATGAGTTGTATCCTCTGTGATTACACCAAACAACAGCAAGGAAAACACTTTGTTTTCTTACAGCAATGTTAAAATATATTATGTGCCAGCCTAAAGGAAGAGACTAGATTGGAGTGGCGAAAGAGCGGTGGAGAAAAGAAAAAGTAAACTCTTAATGATTGTTTGTGGAAACTGGAAAGTACATACTCTCATCCAATTGGCAAGGACATGTTGAGGGGAAGTTGATACACGTTTTACTATGTTTTCGTGAAACCACAGTTGGTCACCAAGGGCGACAACAAAGAGTAAATGTTTTGGATCTACATAGAGGAGAGGTTTAAGAATAGTTTGTGTTTGGAAGAGATAGTATTATATAGAAAGTCTAGGTAAAAAAAAAAAATGTCACTATTTTCTCAACGCCCTTATTTTTAGTTGTGGTGGGTTTAGATATAGTATTTTATAACTTTATCTATACTTATGGTGGATTAACACCTCAACTGTTATGAAACTGTTAATAACATTTTATTGTGTATGTAGTGTAATATGGAGCATTCAAAAATGGAAGGTAGTGACGGTGGATGGGCAATGAGAGTTAAGCCAATGAGGGGACATTATGTGAAGAGGTGGAGGGTGGTTTTCTCAGGTATGTCGCATAAAAGGACTACATTTTGTTGATATTTGGGAATAAAAAGTCTATGGCACATAAAATTCACCAATTTTTTTTTTTTGAATCTCCATTGCTGTGTGTATTATGGTAGGATACAAGTGAACTAAGGCTGCGTTTGGTTGCCGTAAAATATTTTCCAAAAAATAGCTTATTTTTCGGAAATGCTATTTTCGGGAAATGAAAAGATTTTCAAGTGTTCGGTTGCATTATGAAAATTGTTGTAGAAAATATTTTCATGTGTTTGATTGTATTATGAAAATGCTATTTTCCTACACATTTTTCACATTTTCTCAGCATCCAAACAAATTTTATTACAAAAAATTTCAAAATCACAGCCAAATCCCAACACCACACACCACCGAAACTCCATTTCAACCCACGGCAGCAAACTTTGGCAATCAAAAGCCACAAAAGAAACAAAACCAAAGAAAAAAATCATCAAATTCAGTCAGATCATTGCAGTCAAGCCTCGATCGGCACGGCGTGGTGTGACTCGCTTGGTCTTGCCAGCGCGGTGTGACTCGTTGGGTCTCGCCGGCACTGTGCGACTGGTGGGTTCGTGGGTCGAAGGTCGCCAGCGATGGGCTCTGGGTTTGGAGCAGCGATGGGCTCTGGGCTTGGATCGACGATTTGTGCTCTCTCGTGCTCTCTCTCTCTCTTTGACTTGCTGGGTCTCTCTCTCTTTGACTTGCTGGGTCTCTCTCTTTGTGCTCTCTTCTCTGTTTTCCGGAAATAGTTATTTGAAGTGAAAATAAAAAGGGAAATCCTTTTCACCCTTGTCTCACGGTCAACTGGAAAGGATTTCCGGAAAATTGATTTTTCATGCGCAACCAAACACTCGAAATTATAGAAAAGCATTTCCGGAAATGGTTTTCACCCAAAACAAATGCAGCCTAAATGGTAAAGGGGGTGAATTTTTCAATACCTATAGCAAGGCTCATTTGGGAAACAAGATGCAAGTGTAGTCTTGACAAACAAAACCTTCCATACAAATTTTCAGCATAAACATTTTTGAGTGTTCATATCTATACTTTCTAGAGAATTTTCTTAGTCATTTTCCAAGATTGGTCTTGTAGATGACAACAATGATAACAACAAAATCTTAAATCCATAATTTTGGAGTTAACTATAGATAACATATTAATTGGGATTGGCCGAATAAGTTGTTTTGACTATGAAGTAACCATTATTATTGAGGTCCAAGTTCCAAAATGATTTATCTTGGGGCGGATAGGAGAGAGAGGTAGAGTTGCAACTCTTGGAGGCTGTATTGAAAAATCAAAAAGTGAAGAAATTTTGTTTCTAATCTATTGCATGGATTCTAGTGGTTTAAAGCAGGAAATCCAATTAATATTGCATGATTTTGTGCATAAAGGAGAGGGGTTGATGGATCAATTAATAGTATAGTTGACATCGGTAATGGATACTTATAAAAAAAAAAAAAGTTGGAAAGATATCAAATTATCAATGTTGTATTGATCACATACTCTCTAATGTTAAAGTCAGTATAAACTCTCTTTTTAGGAAAGAAAGTTGATAACTTTTTGATAATCAATGCATACCTTGATAATGACCTAGAGCTTGGTTTATAATGACGCTTGATAGCAATTTATGAGTGATTTTTATTTAGGGTTCTTGTTGTGGAGGTAATTTTAAGGTAATAAGTGTAATCATAAGCGAGATACTTGGGTACATGTTTTTACTCACGCATTTAAGTTGACCAATCTTAGGCTTACTTGAGCTAAACTCTTGATCGGTTGTTCGAAGTATGTTTGAGTTGGATTGAGTTTGAAGTGATTTGGCTAAGCTAAATTAGTAACATGAATCCTATGTTGATTGTATATGTATCAAGGATGAAGTCATCTTTGGTTCAATTTGGGTTTGTTTATGCCTTCCTTTTACTTCCATGAGTAGGATAAAAAATAGTGTGTTTTATCTTAAAAAATAGTTAATTATTAAAACCTCCCTTGAGGGGTTTGGAAAAATGATACTTTTTATTTTTTTTTTTAATTCAAAAATGATACTTTTCTTCTTTGAGATTCCAACTAAAACAACGTATTGATCATTCCATTAGTAACAGTAATGGAATATTCTAAATTTTGAAGTTTGGTAAAGTGTGTGTGGTATAGCTAGACAGCTAGATTTGCGGATATGTTTTGGAGTTTCTATTTGAAGTGTTTATTTTTTTGGAAGTTTGGTAACAAGGAAGGACAGTATTTTACCTAAAAAGCTTTCGCTAACCAACAATCATAAATAAGGTTTGGTCAATGAAATCTTTTCAAATTTTAGAATATTTTGTTACTGTTATTAATAGGACTAATGTATTGATTTTCTCCAAATCTTAAGGGAGAGACTACTGTCTCTCTTAAGTTTTGGAGCGGATCTCACTACCCTAAACCTCTCAATAATTTGCCCCCCTTCCCCCCAAAAAAAATGGCATGTATCATCTATCATGTATGGTTTTTTTTTTTTTCAAAAGTGTAACAGTGATTGCATATGATTCTTATTTTCTTAAGTAGTCCACACCATCTAACATTTTTCCTCTCTCTAATTACTTAACCTGTTTCTCAAAAAAAAAAAAATACTTAACCTGAGCTTCTAAATTATATATATATATATATATAAAGCCATCTGAGCTTCTCTCCCATTTCTCTTTCTTATTTAAATCTGTGGCTTTCAAAAATTGACTTTGAATTGGAACTAAAAAAACGACTTTCTTATAAAAAATTCTCCTCCTTTTTCCCAGTCGGAAACACAATAACTCCTCTGGTAAATTGACGTCGCATTAACCAATTAAATCCATCAAGCAACTCACATTCTCTCCTTTTGCTGTATTAATTACGGTAACGCAATTATTAACAAAATATTTTAAGAAAAATTTGACATAATTTTTATCAAAAATAGAGAAAATGGTCAAAATATTAATTTTTTTTATAAAATATTTTTAAAATGGTCCGCTAACAAAGCCGCATCTATTAACATTTTTTTATATTAAAATTGCATTTAATATTAGCTTAAAAAGTCACATTTTTTAACTTTATTCATAATATTTTCAAAGTTTTAACCAAAATTTTTTAATTTTAATTAAATAAAAGCCCACAAAATTTAAGGGCATTATCGTCAGTCAGCTTTCCAAATCAAGAGAACAACCCTCTTTGGTCATCTGATCATTCCCTTTTTTAGTGTCGTGGCTGTCACCCATTGGACAGACAGCGTAACCCTCATATCCACGCACGATCCACAAGGTCATTTTCGTCATTTCACCAAAATAATAATAATAATAATAAATTTGCAGCAAAGAAAGCAGAGGAGCCCCTGGTTTTTCGATTTATAAAAAGCCCAAACCTGTAGTTGACGGTCTTCACCACTCCCCATTTCACGCATTCCCGTAAAGCTCATTCTCTCTCTCTCTAAGCGTTTTCTCTCACTAGATCCCTCTGCGAAGCTCTCTCTCTCTCTCTCTACGAAGGTAAAATTCCAAAAGCCTCGTTTTTCTTTCTCTCTTTCTTCGAATAATCGTGAATGCTTGCTTGCTTTTTGATTCATTTTCCTCTGAAAAAAACTTCTTCTGAATTTCGTTCGATTTCGATACGATCTCTTCTTCTGTGATTTGAAATTTTTTCCTTTCGGTTTTGTTATGGATTTCCGCTTCATTTCTAGGGTTCGATTTGAAGGTTTTTTTGTTGTGATCTGAAGGTTTTGTTGTGAAATTCATTCGGATCTGTTGTATTTAGTTCTGCATGCATGTAATTTTTCTTCGAAAACGGAATCTGATTTCTCTAATGGTGCTTGATGTGTCTGTATGGACGGTGATGATACTACTTTTATTCTCGGATCTGTGCGATCCAGTTGAAAACATATGTTTATTATGAGATTTATCAGCTTAGATTTGCATGAGGAAAGTTTATCGAATCCGAATTGTGATTGATGATGATTATTGGTATTGCGATATGTTAAATCTGAGTGTAAAAAATGTGTAGGGATCCATAGCCAGAACCAGAAATGGGGCTGACATTCACGAAGCTGTTCAGCCGGCTTTTTGCCAAGAAAGAAATGCGAATTCTGATGGTTGGTCTCGATGCTGCTGGTAAGACCACCATTCTCTACAAGCTCAAGCTTGGCGAGATCGTCACAACCATTCCCACCATTGGTGAGTTCCTCAATTGATTCGCTTTCTGGTGCTCATTTGTAGTTTTTGTTAACAATTGGTATATGTTTGTGACACTTCCAATGTTGAGAGATTCTAGCATACCGTGATATACTCGAATGTGTTGCATGATTTTAAGTGTGATGATAATGCTCTTTACATTATCTTCTTTCATTTCCAGTTCAGGTAGTTTTTCTTCAATATTCTGTTGTTTGATGTTGCGGTTCTTACCACTTTAGAAAGGCCTATTTAATGTTGTAGAAATTAGATGAAGTAATTGGATGGTGTGCCTTTTTTTGGGAAGTATTTCTGTTGTTTAGGTACGCTTAAAGATTAAATCTCAAAACCCCAAGGTGTAACTAAGCCCTTTGCTTGGCCAAAATGAAGCCCGTTTAGCGAAATGCACCTTAGGCATGCTTTTTAGGTGCTTTTTATTTTATTTTTGCTACATAATATATATGATTCTTTGAAATCAACCGCTCAGTTTTGAAGGAAATGACATTGATCATTGATTTATTATACAAATACTATTCTTAAGGTTCTATATTACAAAAATAATTTTTTGTTTGCTTATCAAAAGACACAAACAAGGATAAATTATTTTTCTTGTGCATTTCGAACTTTGCCTTTTGGATTTATTTTCATTGACATACCTCATTTTGATAATAACTATCATAATTTTGTTTTCTATAAATCATGAGAATTATTTAAAATGTTATGTTTGAAACTTTATATGGCTAAATTACTATTGTGTTGTCCATTGATAATTATTTTCAAATTTCCTATGTAAAAAAAATCTAAGAAAATTGAACCTACAAAATTTGTGCAATTGCACTATCTATTTGAGCTAATGGGCAAAATTGTTAACTTCATTTTCCCCATTATGTCATGAATCTTTCTACTAGAGGCTATTATTCATTAAAAAAGGTTGTACCTAGTGCATAAAACTCTTACTTTTGCGGGGTTTGGGATAGGTGATTGGTAGGCAACCTTACTCCTGTCGTTTTTGAGAGGCTAATTTTTTGATTCCAACTTGGGATTTATCCCTTTTGGTGGAAGAGACTTGCCATTGTACCAAGGCCTGACCTCTTTACTTTAGTTAGGTTCGTGCTTGCACTTTATGCCTAGGTTCTAAGAGGCTTGTGTGCTTGATGCTATAATCGACATCTGTGTTTAAATATATTGTAGTTTAGGAATTGTGCGTTTGTTGCACATGGAAGTCCACAGCTTGTTCAAAAGGCTTGAGACATCTTTTTAAGTTTTTGGTTTGATTTTCTTTTGTTGTAGGGGCACATAATTACATATGAAAATTCTCAGTATTCTAGTACTCTTCAGTAGATTGGAAACAATCATGATATGTGCTTTAATCACTTAAATGTATTTAAGCATATATAAAGAATTGATGAAGATAAAATTTTATGGTTCACTTAAATCACTTAAAAGAGAATGTATAAAGCGACCAGTTTTATATGGTGATGCTCTTCTGATTGTTTTCTTATTCTTTCCCTTTTATTCTTCCATTAAGTGGACAGGATTTATGATACTTATAAAAAAAATTTGAAAACTTTTATGATGTGTCTTGATTAAACTTTGGCGGATTAGTGTTATTTAGCTAATATGCTTCATTTACAGGTTTCAATGTGGAGACTGTGGAATACAAGAACATCAGCTTTACTGTCTGGGATGTCGGGGGTCAGGACAAGGTATGGAGTTGAGATCCTTCTTTCAGTCTCATCCTTAACTATTGAAAGGATTTTTATGCCCATAAATACCGTTAGATTTTGGTTCCTCACTTGCTTTTAAGGCCTGAAGTTTGATTCATTTGGATGAGATCACCTTTTTTCCCTAAAAAAGTAACCTTATAATGGATTGATCATGATTTTTTTTGTTTGTTTTACAGATCCGTCCCTTGTGGAGGCACTACTTTCAGAACACACAGGGTCTTATATTTGTGGTGGACAGCAATGACAGAGACCGAGTTGTTGAGGCGAGGGATGAATTGCATAGGATGTTGAATGAGGTATTTCAGATGGGAGTTAAAATGTTGTTATAAACTGGGTTGAAGATAGTCATACCTATAAAAAAAGGATTTTTAATTAGTGGATAGAATTTGGAGTGAATATGTTCATAGTAAATACAATGGCATGATAATATATCATAAACATGCTAGTAATGATGGAAACTCTTTAATGTTGATTTTTTAAATTATTATTTACTATCTGATTATGTGATCCATAATGAATTTGATTAATTTTCCAGCCTATATGACCTATATTTTAGGTAAAGTAACAACTTGTTACGTTTTTTTATATTGCCCACAATATTATTTATTGTAGTATAGTTTCATTTGGAATAATTGTGCTTTGACTTTTGAGTAATATTGATTATTGATAATTGTTTTCTGATGTTAACTTTATAATTTATTGTGTTCTATTTAGATTTTTGTAAATTAAGGATTGTTTAAAAATAATGAAAATGCATTTATCAGTTAGTATTGAATGGGCATTGATGCATTTATCAGTTTGCCATTTCTGTGTAGTGAATTTTCTGCCAAAAATAATTAATAGCTAAAGCATTAGTTTAGCTCTGTAATTTGGTGGTATATGCTATAGAAGTAGGTGCATCATTAATAACCCTATTCCCATGGCAGAAGTTGAATGTACCTGGAAATTTTCATTCATAAGGTCCAATATATTGGTTGTAGTTAAGAGTCTTGTGTGGTATTTGATATAGAGGAGGTACCAGATTAGTGACTTTGCCAAACTGTTTGTGCTGTTACTGAGCAAAAATTACTCGGAGGGATGAATTTCATTGTCAAAGATATGTGTCTCTTGTTTTGATAAAATTTCTTTTCCCATTGAAATTAGAGTCTTGAAAAGTCTTTATTATTTTTTTTAAAAAAATTCAGCTTCAGTTTTTTGTATACGAAAGATCATCCTAAAATCTAATGCTATATGGTTTTAGGACGAACTGCGAGATGCAGTGTTGCTTGTATTTGCTAACAAACAAGATCTTCCCAACGCAATGAATGCTGCGGAGATTACTGATAAGCTTGGCCTCCACTCTCTCCGGCAACGTCACTGGTATGCTTTATGTTCATGTTGCAATGCTGTAATTCATAACAATATCTTTTGTCCGAAGTGGTTCTAATATGATTCATGGTCTTTCCAGGTACATCCAGAGCACCTGTGCAACCTCAGGAGAGGGGCTTTACGAGGGTTTAGAATGGCTCTCTAGCAACATTGCAAACAAGGTAAGTTTTGACACTGATTGTCAAATTTACTATGTTCGGAATTTATTTTAGCCATCATTTTCTCTATCTTTTTGCTTCCTGTTTTCTCCTCTTCTATTTTGGGAACATATTCTTTTAGTTGTGCATTATTGTACAGAATTATAATGCACTTCTCTTTTTGATGGTTGGTTCTTCTTTTTCTTGTTTCTTAAATTGTAGGCATAAAGCTCCTGGGGAGTTGTTTTGTGCACTGGCAATTCTGGATGCAGGGGTGAATATTATCTAGGTCTTTTTAAAGACAGTTGGATTGTGGTTATGCCTTTTTAAATTGCGGGAATTTCTCTTTTTATTAGGAACTTTGTGGCTATATTGTAATAGAAAAATGTCGTGGGATATATATACTTGAGCTTTTGGTCTTGGTTGTATGCAATTCTCCTAGCTGTAATCAGAACCAATTTGTTTCAACTTTTTAATTGGTTTTATACCTATTATGTTGATTCTTGAGGTTGAGAGTGTGTTTTGTGTGTTAGTGAGTAGATTCTGCACTAGAGTATTTTTCCTTTTTTCCCTGGAATTGCTATGGTAGGTGCTCCTTACTGTTTTCCTGGGAAGCCGATGGTTCTCTTTTTCCAGCTCCCTTGATTAGGCATGTTCAGTAGCTTAAATTGCTGTTAATGACTTCGGTTGTCATCATGATTCATTCATTTGCTCGTTTTACCCAACTTGCTTGGATGCTACCATTGAAAGTGTTACACGCTGCAAAGATGTATATTACTATTATCTCTTCTTGGATCAAGTAAATATAAAAGTAAGTTGTCCCATACATACTAAGGTGATGTTTCCACTTTCCATGCTGCCAATGATATCAGGTACGTGTTCAATGAGCATCACATCAAGAGATTCAAGACGTAAAGTGGAAGAGTCATTGGATTGGCTGGTCGGCTAACTAATTCAAACCGGTGATGTGGCCACTTTAGCTTGTCTTATTTCTTTCTTTTCTCTCATTTGTTTACTTTTTTTATTCGATATCTCTATCCCGAAGCTGCACGCTTTTTTATTCCGTATAGTAGTTACTAAAAAATAGCTTTAAAGGACCGTGCCTTTTGGAGTAACCTTGATCCTTGCTAATCTTTGGAGGCAGCAAGTCTAGATAAGTGATGATAGATATACTAGCTACAGACATGTATCACCAATCACAAATTGTTGAGGTGACACAAATCATATTCTTATCGAATTGTTTGTAAGCTTTTTGCAATAGGTTTAGTATTTTCCAAGTCTAGGAACACACCGAATTTCACATTTTTGTTAATTGTTGAGTTGGAAATGATCATCTTCCTCACGGGATGAAAAGAATGTTTTCACTCCTCAAATCTTAAGTTAATTGTGAGAGTTTGGTGATTAAAGTACATCTTTTGCTGTTAAAATTTGGGATTATTTTATTTTGGTCATTCATATTTAATATGACCCTCTATAATATATTTTTATGCCTACAAGGTTACAACAGTGAAATTTCTATATACTACCTTCCACAGATTTTAAAGAGTCGGTATTTTTTGAAATAGCTAAATATGAAAGACATTTAATAGCCAAATTATTAATGGAAATAACACAACACGGTTAACATAAAAACGGATCCAAGCATAAAGAGTAAAAATGAATATTTTGGAACGTAAATAGTTAAGTTTAAGCACGCCCCGCGTTTCTCTTTTTTTTTTTTTTTTTTTTTTTTTTTCACACGCCCTGCCAATAAATACTGTAATAGACTTGTTCACCCGTCCCCACGGGCCAACTGGCAAATCTCGCAGGCCTATAGTAATCAAGGAAGAATGCCATGGTCCCGGATGATTCCACGGCTAATGAGAGTTGAGACCATCCCACTAAACTTTAAGAGGAGTCTATTTTTGTTTATGAAACAAATTGCAAAGAATAAACCATGTCCAGTAGTACAAAAAAAAAGGATGGATTTTTTATTGGGGGGCCTAGGTTCCAAGAAGAATGTCTGACATTTATATATCTTAGTTTCGATACTTTCTCTGGAATGAGCGGCTCAGCCACGCTTTTGGGTTTCAGACATACATCTTACAATTTCAATTTTGTTCTCATCGTTCTTTGCCAATTAACACTGAACCACTTCTGAAATAACGATTTAGCTCCTAAATGACCCCCTAGTACCTTTTGTCTTTCGCTACCACAATCTCCATCTCCAACGTTTGGCCAGAGGTAGATCAAACACTTAATAAGAGCAAACTTTTTTGCCAACATCAAGATAAAGGAAAGATTGTACCAAAAAATCAGCATGTTAGAACAAACTGAGAGAAAGTTTCTACTTAGAAACTATGCAGGAGAACAACTTTCTCTCACTTTAATTCCTACTTAGGTTTTAGGTTTGTAAATTCCGTGCGAAAAAATCAATTGGTTTTCAATATGTTAAGAGTTAGGGTTTTGAGTAAGAAAGTTTATCAATATACTATCAAAAGAATTTGAAGAATTGTAAGTTGGCTCAAGTTAAGCTCAAGATTGCTTGAGGGGTGAATACTGGTGTTTGGATTGCACAGGTAATCAAATTTTGTACAATTGCACTCAAGCAAGAGTGGAGAGAATGATTCATAAGTTTATGTCTACTTTAATGTTTCCCTTGAGCAATCTTGAATTTAATTATACTCTTGGATGAAATATATAATTTAAAAGAGTTCAAATTCAGTAAGGATAGAGTGTAAAACCCATGTTTTACATCATTCAATAAGAGATTACCACATCGACATTTTTAAAAAAATTTAAAACATCCTATCACACCTAATAGCATCTCAATAAACTTCTAATTTGGTTGGATTTATACATGAGTATTAGAATTGATTGAGTATAGTTGTACTTATTTTTAAATATGTGATAAGATGATGTAATATGTTGGGATTGAAGAGGTAAAACATTGATTTTACATCACATCCTTACAGAATTTAATCTCAATTTAAAATATAAACAATTACTAGTTTTTAATGTATCTTATTATCTATATGTGGTGACAGTGGAGAGATGTGATAAATTACTAATAATTCTAAAAGTTAAAATTATTAAAAATTAATGAATTTAATAACTAAATTATAATTTTAACACGCCTCCTTATGTGCAAGTTCAAACTATTCCTAATACGTGGAGCTCAACATATAGGATTCCAACTTTTTAAATGAGAAAATGCAAACATAATTTAAATTTATATGATGATAAAATTACTTATTGTCTCAAATATTTAGGTTATTAGAAAATTATAAATTTAATAATAATGTGACCATAATTCTAACAAGACCTAAGGTGATAGTGATGGTAGCGTCGTTGTCAAACACCAAAGTTTAGTAAACAGACTACAATTTTCAAGAAGAAGCAATTATATTTTATAATCAAAGAAAAGATGATGGTGAAAAGAAACCCATAACAATTTAGCCAACAATTCTGTCCCTATAATTCCTGGAGCACGTTTGGTAGACTGTAATAGGCATTGAAATGTAATAGTTATTCGTATGGTTTAGCTATTCAATAATTTGGTTATATTTTTATTACAGGGAATAGTCATTCCTTATGAATAAATATTCTTTAAAATGAGGAATAACTATTCATCTCTAAAAGGGTTGTAATAGCTATTCCTTAGTAGATGTAATAATTTTTAACATTGATACATTTCCAAATAAATAAACTTTCCATATCCACCTAACAATTATGGAAATAAAAAATCATCAAAAAATATATCATCTTTCTAAAATTTAAAATATATTATTTTCTAAGGAAATATAATTGTATGAATGAGATATTTCCTAAAATAGATTAAATTTTTATTCTAATGTTACAACTCACGACCAAACTAATGAATAGGTTTAGTTATTCAATTACAACATATTTTATTCCCAGTAATAAAGATTACCATTCTTGTAGTAATCCACATTCAGTGTACCAAACGTATCTCTGGTGCTGTTTTTATGGCCGTGCATAGCCACAACATCACTAGCGACAAGTTTCGTTGCAAACTTGATTGCTGTTGTAAAGGTTCTTAAAGCATTACCAATAGCTCTTCTATAAAAAATGTCATTTTGACACATTAAAAGTTTTGTTTATTATTTTATTATATCATTTTACAATATCTCATCACATGTTTTATTCTTCAATTCTATACATTAAAATAATATTTACAACACATTAATACAATATATTAACTCCTCCCCATCATCATCAACAACAACGGCACAACTACCACTGCTGCAACAACGGCCACCAATAACCACTGCCGCAACAACACCAACAACCACCGCCGGCACAAACCCACATCCACCAACGCCACCTTTTTTTTTTTTTTTTTTTCACACACACACACACACACACACACATAACTAGAAAGAAAAAAAAATCCACAACAACCCATCACATTTACAAATCTCAAAACCCATCCCAAATCAAACAAACCCATAACCACCACTGCCGCAACAGCAGCCACCAACAACCACTGCCGTAACAACATCGATAGCCAATACCGGCACATATCCCTATCCACCAACACCACCTTATTTAAAAAAAAAAAAAAAAATCCACAACAACCTAAAAAATAACTACCACAACCACCCAATAATCACCACCACAACCACCAAATTGCCGCCATAACCACGGTGCCATTGCCACAACTAACCCACAAGCTACCACATTCACAAACCTCAAAACCCATCCCAAATCAAACAAACCCAAAAGCAAAACCCACCACTATAGGCCGATTGAGAGAGATCCGATGATGGGAGGTTTCGATGGCGTGCTGGATGGCATGGCAAGCTTGGCGGTGTGGCCTGGCATGGTGACGATACAAAGCTCGGCGGTGTGGTGTGGCATGTTGATGGTATGAAGCTTGGTGGCGTGGGTCAGTGGCGTGGTGAGATTGGCATGGCGTGGTGAAAGAGGAATAGATAGGGTGATGAGAGACACAGATGAAGAGAGAGAGAGATACGTGTTGGGAGGAGAGAGAAAAGGTAAATAAAATAAGCAAATTTTTTTTTGGAATTGATGTCCGTACCATTTCATATTTGAGAATGTACTATAGCCTCATGCCAAAATTTTTAAGATTTGAAATACCCGATGAGGATTGGTTTTTAGTGTTTGGTGTGCCAAATGCCAAATATTTTGCATTTGGCACATCTGATGGTAATGCTCTTAGTGTTGAGTTTTATAGATAAATTAGTTCAATGTAATAAGCCCAAGCTTAATCCTACTTTGTGTGCAAGACAAGTTTACTACTTGTATTATATGCCTATCAACCATTGTTAATATGATTAGTCTAGGGTTTATATTACTATATATTCCCATGTTATCATTCATTGTAACAAAAGATTTGTGTTACACTTTTATGTAATAAAGATATAGCCCTTAAGGTTTCCTTTGTAGACGTAGGCTATTATGATGAAATCCTTATGTTCTTGTGTTCTCTAATATTAATATTACTTTAAGGGCTACTCTCATTTAATATAGATGTAACCTTTAAAGTTTCTTTTGTGGACATAGGCCATTAGGCTAAACCACATAATTTTTGTGTTCTCTATTTTATACTTCTGCTTCCCCATCTATTCTAATATATTCAACATGGTATATCAATGCTAATATAAAACATGGTTTCAAAGCCACTTTCTTGTGGCCATGGTTTTTTGTCTTTACAGTATGTTCAAGAGCAGTCTTTGTCTTTCTCAGTGTTTCTCCACTAAATTTGTCTTCTCCAGCCTCATACTAATACCATTACATCACACCACAAGACCACTGCCTTTTCACAAACCACTGTCACAGAGCCTCTCATTAATTTGTAGTCCTATCTTTCTCGGTCTTTTATTTACTATCTTAGTCTTTTCTGGCTTCTCCTCCACCATTAGAAGCTTGCATAGTGTTGTAAGACTACTACCATTTCAAATATATTTGTAAAATTATCGATTGTCTCAAAAGTTTAAGTTACTGGAATATGGTAAATTTAATCATTTAACCACATACTTCTAACACTCCCCCTCAAGTGTGGGCCGAAACTACATTTTAATGAAGACAAGAATTGAACTCAAGATTTCCTGCTCTGATACCAGGTTAAATTATCAATTGTTCCAAAAGTTTAAACTATTGAGACATGGTAAATTTAATCATTTAACCACATACTTCTAGCTAAGGAAGTCAATACCGTACCGTACTGGCTGGTACAGCCGGTATATACCGTACCGGCCAGTGCACCGGTACAGGTACACCCTCTATTTCGTACCGAAAAAAATATCGGTCGTATTGGCCTCATACCGGCCATATCAGCGAAATCCGGTTGTTTCGGTCGATAAATGGGTATCGGGCCGAAACACAAAATGCAAATCTGAGTAAGCCAAGAAAACCCAGCAGAAAAAAGGAGAAAAATGGAAAAGGTAACCGGTGAACACTCCGGTTTTTTAAACTTACAAAACCGGAAATTCCACATTTGGGAGAGAGAAAGAGGTAGAGTGAATGAAAGACCGACCTTTTTTTTTTTTGAAACAGAAAGACCGAACCTGTACAAGGGAGACTTTGTTGTTACAGATTTTTTGAGGATCTGGGGAAGACACAAACAGAGAAATGGGGAGAGGAAGAGACGAAAATTGAGAAGTGGGTTGGGAAGACAAAGTAATAAAGGACTGACTGGAAATGAGTTTATTAGATTGCTTGGAAAACTGTATCAGATTGCTTAGAAACCGTAAATTTTAGTGGGAAATGAGTTGGCTTCTTTCATTATTTATTTAAATTAGCTTTAATTTAAAAAAGCCAATGCTGAGACTTGAACTAGATGACGTGACAGTGAGTAGACATTTGATTTTAATGATTTGAAAATTTTATATTTTTATTTTTGTTGATTCAGATTTCAGAGTAGAAAGTAGATACTTTTCTATATAATTTTTTGAAGAGTATTCTTTATTTACTTTTTTTTTTGTCCAAAAAAAAAAAAAACCTCTCTTTATTTACTCTAAAGTATTATATAAAACATTAAACATACCAATAAAATAATCATTATAACTAAATGTTTATCAAAAAATATCATTATAACTTTGTATATTGTATAAAATAGTAAAAAATAGCGGTAAATTCAAAACGGTACATCGGTATTGACCGGTACTCGAAATATATCGTATTGTTGGCCAAACCGGTATAGCTTCTGGTACGGTATTGACTCCCTTGCTTCTAACCCCATTACCCCATATCTATTAACCCTGTGAACCTCCTTCTGCAGCACCATCAAAAATTCAAGCCCTTATTAGATCTGATTTTTTTTTTTTTTTTAAATCTTTTGTCTTTCTTAAATGCCATACTGAATATGAGCATTGATATACTATGTTAAATATGTTAGAATAGATGCAGAAGCGAACACATAAAATAGATAACACAAGAACATGAAGGTTATGTGGTTCATTCTAACAGCCTATGTTTATGGAGGAAACCTTGAGAGCTACATCTTTATTATATGAGAGTATAGTACAAATCCTATGTTACAATGAACTATAACATCGGTATATATAATAAGCTAAACCCTTGACGAACCATACACACACTATGGTTAATAAACTTGTAGTACAAGAAGGAGACCTGTTTTGCACACAAAATAGGATTAGACTTGGTTCTATTGCATTGGACTAATATATCTCTAACATATCTCTAACAGGCATATTAGGTACCAATTTGATTGTATTTTTTTGCAATCAATTTGATGTATTCAGTGCACTTTTGGGTTGTATTATATTGTATTTAAGATGAGAGTGCATTTGCTAAAAAAATAGTTGCTATTGCAGGTTTTTAGCTCAAGTAAAAATGGCATCAGGGGAAATTTCTAAGCAAGTTGTGAATTTTTAGAATATCATTGGCAAAGAATTTCACCTGAAATTCACTTGATTTTAGGTTGAGTGAAAATCGTAACTTGAGAGAAGTTATTACTTTCCTTCCATGTAGTTGCTATCCAATTACTCCTTACAAAATCTTACTATACCTACAAAATTACCTTAAGAATTCTCATATTGAAGAGTAAGAGAGCTAACCAATTCCCTTAACAGAAAAACCCATTATAGGTTTCTTGGGTGATCTTTATTGAAGCTTTGTGACAAAGGAAGCCTGGTCTTGCGGATGATGGCTCAACTTGCATGACCAGAAGCTAGTAAGGAGAAAGAATTGACCTTGCGATTGCCTTTTCTTCCCCAAATTATTCCCTAATTATGATATTGTAACTGTAGTCCTTATTTCATATATATAAATATGCAGGCATACAGATAAACTTAACTGATATTATTTTGCAATAGACCATGTTACAGGAACTAATAGTTCCTAGATGCTATATAATTCAGGATTCTATGGCATGGTATGCACGGTGATGGCAAAGTTTTCATGTTATTAATATTGATAAAATATCTTGGTTGTCATAGGTAGTATTAGTTTTTCAATGATGAAACAATTTCATATGTCTCTATTCAATGACTATTACTCAAAGCTTAAAAATTAAAACGGAAAAAAAATATAAGAGAAAGAAATAAAAGAAATTGACCAAATTTCTTTCCCCCTAATTTGACATTCAAAACCTCATCTTGCCTTTTAGTCGCCTGGATTCATACAATGTTTAATTAAAACAACAACAATATTATAAAATATTCACAATAAGTCTAGAAAATATGGTTCTAAAGGAACCAATATTTTTATAATAAGTTGTGCTTATTTTGAAAAAAAAAAAAAATACTTGTTTATTGGACTATCTGGCCTTTTGCCCTTAAATTTTTTTTTTTTTTTTTATTTAGCAATTTGCCCCTATTTGCAAACTATATAGGGATATGCCTCTGTTTTGACACTCGATTACCTTAAAATCGAGTTTCTACGAAATACTCGATTTGTAGAAAATCGAGTTATGCGCCGATCAAACTTAAAAAAAAAAAAAAAAAGCATAAAACTCAATTTTAAGGAAATCGAGTTCAAAAACACCACTATAGGGCTTTAAAACGTCACTATAGGGCTTAAAAACATCACTATAGGATTCCCTGATGGGTAATCACACTTATAAAAAAAAATTTTGCAGAAAAACGCCGCTATAGAGCTTTGAAACATCACTATAGGGCTTAAAAACGCCACTATAAGGCTTCCTAAATGGTATCACACTTGTAAAAAAAATTTGTAGGAAAAATCACACTTATAAAAAAAATTTGCATGAAAACGCCGCTATAGAGCTTTAAAACGTCACTATAGGGCTTTAAAAGGCCACTATAGGGTCCCTGAACCTGGAAAACGCCGCTATAGGGCTTTAAAACGTCACTATAGGGCTCCCACTTATATATATATATATATATTTTTTTTTTTTTTTTGCATGGAACTCGATTTTCTGATATTCGAGTTCCATGCAAATTTTTTTTTTTTTTTAAAAGTTTGATCGGGCATAACTTGATTTTCTACGAATCGAGTATTTTATTAAAACTCGATTTTAAGATAATCGAGTATCGAAACAGGGGCACGCCCCTATATAGTTTGCAAACAAGGGAAAATTGCTATAAAAAAAAAATTAAGGGCAAAAGCCCAGATAGTCCCTTGTTTATTTACTTAAACATTCAAGCTCGAACATGATATTATGTTTGTGATCAATCTTGTAAACATGAGCTTTAAATTAAGTATATCTAATACTAATGTTTATATGTATAAGTGTTTAAAAAAATATAAATTTTATTTAGTTTTTAGTTACAATGAGGAAATGAGGATTTGAATCTTTGTTGTGTTAGTTAAAAACACCAAAATGTGTCATTTGACTTACAAGGCTCTTGGTAAAAATTTATGAATTAAATTCATGTTACATCTGTTGTAATTTTAAACAATATTACACTACATAATATTTCTTTATTGGATGCAAATTGTGACAAATCCACCATTGGATTACATTATTTTCGTATATTTTCATTGCTTGCAAAAATTCAAGATAATCAAAGATCAATAACTAGGTCATTGATCAAATATTTGAAATGCAAGTTTTTGTAGTTTAAAATTAGAGAAGTACTACGTCCACAACATTTTTACAACAAATCATAGGTGGTTAGTTATTATTGGTTCAAATTTGAACCTACCATTGAGATTAATTTTTTACCCTAACAATAACAACCAGTTACAACCTGCCATTTAGGATTTGTTGTGAAAATGTTGTGGACATAACATTTTTCTTAAAATTATGCATAGAAGGATTTATTGATCAAATAGTAAATAATGTCTGATTAACAAGAAATTTGGCATGCATATTAAGAATATAGAGAATATATAATCAAACAGTTGGATTTTCAAATTCTTTATCCAATAAAAATTATTAAGTGGTTTAAAATTCTTTAAAGTTACATTAGGTGTAAGTTTATAAATATGTCTATAAGATATCAAATTATTGTTTGAATAATTTATTGACAATACCATAAATGATCAAATTTTAAATAAAAATTATATATAATATTTTACAATATAAGATTGGTAAATGTAATTTTCATTTTTAAGTTCATACAAGTAATAATTATATCCAATTAACATAATTTTTGAACAATAATTTAGTTATTAATATTAATATAAATTTGTAAATTGGTAAAAATATTAACAATAATTTTTAAAAAAGAAAAAGAAAAACCACTTGCATGACTTAAAGCTTGTGCTCAACGATTGTAGGACCCTATTGAGGAGCTTCCACAAATTCAACATATTTTCAAGGATGCAAATCAGTGCGTTGATGCACTTACTAAGCTAGGAACCAACCAATCTACTAACTATATGTGTTTTGATAACCCATTGCCTATGGTAGAGAATTTGCTGGTTTTTTTATAGAAACGTGCACTTTTGTAAGAGACTTATTCCCAATTAATATGTTTGCGTCGTGGTTTACCCAAGAGGAAAAGAAAAAAAGAAAAAAGAAACTTAAAGCTTCAAGTTTTATAGACAAATGAGTAAATTTATTTATTTTTTGTAATTTTAGAATGGGATTGGTCATCAGATTAAGTAGAAGGCAAATATACTATTTTAGTCTCTACATTTTGGGTTACTATCAATTTGATCCCTACATTTTGGTAGTAATCAATTCGGTCTCTGTTATTTTTAGCTTGCATTCAATTTGATCTTTACATTTTGGGTATTTTTAGTTNATTTTTTTGCAATCAATTTGATGTATTCAGTGCACTTTTGGGTTGTATTATATTGTATTTAAGATGAGAGTGCATTTGCTAAAAAAATAGTTGCTATTGCAGGTTTTTAGCTCAAGTAAAAATGGCATCAGGGGAAATTTCTAAGCAAGTTGTGAATTTTTAGAATATCATTGGCAAAGAATTTCACCTGAAATTCACTTGATTTTAGGTTGAGTGAAAATCGTAACTTGAGAGAAGTTATTACTTTCCTTCCATGTAGTTGCTATCCAATTACTCCTTACAAAATCTTACTATACCTACAAAATTACCTTAAGAATTCTCATATTGAAGAGTAAGAGAGCTAACCAATTCCCTTAACAGAAAAACCCATTATAGGTTTCTTGGGTGATCTTTATTGAAGCTTTGTGACAAAGGAAGCCTGGTCTTGCGGATGATGGCTCAACTTGCATGACCAGAAGCTAGTAAGGAGAAAGAATTGACCTTGCGATTGCCTTTTCTTCCCCAATATTAAAAAAATAAAATAGATAGCAGGAGTGGGAGATCAAACACATCTCCATTGCTTAGCTTGGAGGGTTTTGAAAGTGTAATGTATCACAAGTATTCATAGTAGTGGATTGGTTGGTGCAATATGCCCTATAGTTTTTTACCCTTTATGGGTTTTCTCTCTGTAAACATGTCATCATGTTTTAATGAGTATGCTTGAGGGATTTATTGTGGTTTGTTGTGTATATCCATGCATTTAATCAAATGGCTAATTAATTAATTGGGATTTATTGTGTGATTAACCTTAAAATTCAAATGAAAGCAATCCAGATGATGGCTCTTGCTTAGGTTTCAGATGATGGCTTTTGCGGACAAAATTGCTAAATGCCCTGTTTGGGAAAACTAAGCAGCGTTTCGCCCTATTTTTGAAACTAATTAGAGAAATGCCCCTCTTTTGAAAATTGATTTTCTAAAAATCGAGTTAGGCCCTATAGCGGCGTTTTTAAGGAGCCTATAGTGACGTTTTCAAGATCCATAGTGGCGTTTTGTAACTCGACCTATATGAAATTGAGTTATAGGCAAAAAAAAAAATAAAAAAAATTGCCTATAACTCAATTTAATGAAGGTCGAGTTACAAAACGTCACTATAGATCCTAAAAATGTCACTATATCTCCTTAAAAACGTCGCTATAGGGCTCCAGAATTTTTTTTTTTTTAATAACTCGATTTTGAGAAAATCGAGTTTCAAAAGAGGGGCATTTTCCTAATTAGTTTAAAAAATAGGAAAAAATGCTGCTTAGTTGCTGAGTTGATATGTACGTCTATTGGAGTTGGAGAATGATAAATTTGATTTGTGTTTGGTTGCCGTGAAAGTGCAAGAAAAGCTGTAAATTGACGAAAATGACCAAATTGACTTCTAGTTGAAAATAATATGAATTAAATTAACTGCTACTAAAAGGACCAAATTAACAGTAACCAAAAAGATATTTTTGCTTGAGTGGAAATGAATATATTTTCAAGGCAAAGAGATTGCTCCCTGCAAAGAGAGTAGAACTTGTTTGTTTGTTTGTTATTTTGTTTTTGTTTTTTTTTTTTTTTGGTCTTTTTTGTTTTTTAAATTTTAAAAGTCAGAGTACAACCTGTATTGAGTATGAAATGACTAAAGAATGACTTAAAATTGGGTGGCTCGTGCCTCCTCCTTGGCCCAGGAGCGAATTTTATTTGATCTTAACCTCAATAAACTCGGCAATGGAAAAATCCTAGTCAATAGAGTTGCAAATGAAACTTCTAAAGAATGACTTTACAGTTAGGTTCTTAGCATATGCAGGAAAAATTATTCAAGATAGATTTGTACTGGTAAAAAATATCACTAATTCAAAATATTTGTCGAAAAATTAACTTGTTATTCTATGTGTTGGTTGCCACTAGTAAATAACTTTAGAAATTTTTTTTTTTTTTTTGGTCGTTTGGCTTGAATGAAAAATCATTATTTTGTTTTGATCGATGTAGGTACATTGATGGTACAGACGGTGGCGTTAAAGGTAGTGATGGTAGTTTAGCTTAATAATTCCAAGAATTTGGGTTCATGAATTTATTTATTTATTTTTAAATCTTGACCCCAAGTATAATCCCTAACTCCTTAAACAAACAAATAAAGAAGCTCAAATAATAACAATAAAAATTAGCTCATATGACAACAAGATTAGGCCAAACAACCACAAATGAATAAAATATTTAACTAAAAACCAATTAAAAACAACAAGAAATAAAAACTCATAATCATTCATATTCTTAATTCATTCAACCCATTTCATAAAATTAGTCCTTAATTTCATTGTTATTAAAAAAAAATAAATACAACAAGAGATATTATGGCCATGAGTTTTCCTTGACTTGTAGTTGCAGACTTGTAATAACTCAGCTTTTCTCAATAACTTAGCTTTTCTCAACAACTCGGCTTACTGTCAAAACTCACAACATGTATTATCCTTTGCCCTCTCTCTCTCTTTCTCTCTCTCTCTCTCTCTCTCTCTCTCTCTCTCTCTCATATCTTAACATTTTCAATTCTCACTTTATCACACACAATGCAAACTTTTATTTTATATATATATATACATAATTTTCAATTGGGGTGGAAAAATTTGAACCTTAGATGTCTTTAAAAAAAACAGGGGATAATTAAGCTACAAACAGTTGGCAAACTCCAACTAATTCTAATTGAAGACATAATAACAAAAATATCTAGGGTTGAATTTCAAATTTAGAGACTAGATTTGCAAATCTGAACATCACATGGTTGCCTCATAAAGATAAAAGGCCATTAGTGACAGAGAGAAGGAGTGACAGAGAGAAGGGCTGGGGTAGCAATCAGTTTGGCTTAACGATTGTCAGATTCCTAGTCTTACATTCGATCCATAAGGATTGGGTTTTGGTGCACAAAACCAACTGCTGACCAAACTATGTGTCAAAATCGAATGGGTTCGATTGGTCGGTCAGTTTCGACGAGTTCACTGGATCTATGCTTTACCTTTAGGCTTAGATGAGCAACAGGTAACATTAATTTAATTTTAAAATCTTGTCTTACATCTAGATAAAAATTAGAGAGAATTGGAGGATTTAATAGGAGTGGGAATTTTATCCCATACAGATTCCTCCTTTTGAATCATGACTCGAGGGAGTTAAAATTTTTCTTCAATTTGTGTAAGTTGTAACTAAATAAAAAATAAAAAAATAAATTATTTTGATATTATTTTATAAAAAAGTTACTATTTAAATCAATGAATCATTTTGCTATTCTGAAATCATTGCAAGATTAGCTAATTCGAAATGCTATCAAAAGCATCTTTCAATATATATTGCAAACAATTCATCCAAGCATTTCCCATTCGGTTATACGCCTAATTCTTTACAATATTTAGGCAAAATTTGCCAAACAATATATTTCTCAAAAAAAATTATGCGCGTGGCATGCGTTCAAAGTTATTTAGTAAATTAGACTGTTTTTGAAAATCGAGTTTGGCAAAATCGACTTTGGGCTGGAACACGAACACTATAGTGGCGTTATTTTTAGTGATGTTTTCTATAAACGCTGCTATAGGCACGAAACAAACACCACTATAATGTTCGATTTCCAGCCCAAAGTTGATTTTGCCAAAGTCGATTTCCAAAAACAGTATAACTTACTAAATAACTTTGAACACATGCTACGCGCCTAATTTTTTTTGGGAAATATACTGTTTGGCAAATTTTGCCCAATATTTACTGTAAAAAGGAAAAAAAAGAAAAGAAAATCCTTCTTACAATTAAAGTTGATATGCTAAAATCAAGGCTAATTTTATACGCAAATATACTAATAGATGCACAATATTGGTGTTTGGTTGTTTTTTATTTAGAGAAAAGTATCCGTACTTTATCAAAAAATTAAAATAAATGCCAAATTGTTTTTAAGAATATAAATCTATATTTTGGAACTTAATAACCTAATGAAGTTTGTACTAACTAATAAAGAATTAAATTTAACTGTCAAAACTTAAATTAAGTAGTTTCGTTGTGGAATGAAAACTTAACTTAAATTAAAGTATAATATTAAATTATGAGATTCATTATTCAAATACTAATTTTTAAAATTCCTAAATAATCAATATCAATTCATTTATATAAATTAGAATTTAAAATTAAATTAAATAAATTATAAGAGGAAAATCCTAAACTATTATAATGGGTGTAATGATAAAAAGAATTTTAAATATACCCTATATTGAGTTCAAGATTTAAGACTCCACCCACTCAACAGTCAACAATATGTGTGTCTGCCACCGACCCCTTTGTGAATTGTGATGTAACAAAACCGAAATGATTGAAGTATAAAAACTTTGGGATTCGTTTTTTTTATTTAAATTGAGAATCAAATTCGAGCTTTGGAATTATGTCATTCCTGTTGCCGAAGAAAAAAAAATGCTTAATAGAACATGAGATCAAACTTAAAAATTAGAGCTCCATTTGGTAAAGACTCCTACTCATAAATATTTTCTACATTGTTGAAACTTGTAATCAGTGGCGGAGCCAGGAATTTAGGTCAGGGGGGGCAAGATTAAAAGATAAGATTGAAAGTAAAAAACTAATCTAAAAAAATTTAAACATGAATATTAAGAGTACACAATATACCTGTGAATATTTAAATGTGACTTAATGACTTGAATGCTTTTAAAAACTCTGCTTGAATGCTTTTAAAAACTCACACAGAAACTCTAATAGCTTGTTTGGATAGAGGGGGAGTACAGGGAAGTAGAGCAGAAAGAGGGAGAGTAAGTTAAATTACCTTATTTAGATTTTTTTTAAGGAAGGAGAATGAGGGATTTGGAAGAGTTTGGAGGAGTTCTAACTACTTCTAATCCCTCATTTTTAATTCTCCAAAATTAGAAAGATTTTGAGGGAGAGCAGAGCTTAGAAGTACTGAACCAAATGAATTATCAAATTTACCCTTATTATATTAACAAAATTACAAATTATGAAAAAACTAATTATTCTCTTCTAATTTAATTTTTTTAAAAATTCAAACAACTTTTTTTTTTTTTTTTGACTTCTTTTGGTATTAGGCTGTTGTGATTCCTATTCCGTATAGGCATATAACATTAGCAGTAGGTTTTTTTTTTTTTTTTTTCATTACTAGGTGGGACCAATAGTCAAGAACTGTTTTTCACACATACCCAAGCTATGTGTTTAGGTTTTCTTTTCTCACAACCCTAGACATATATAAGGATTATTTTAAGGGCCATCTCGAGATGATGCAAAGGTTTTATTCATGCATATTGTGACCGAGACAACTTGCCCTAGTTCATCTTTCTCTTGAAGAAGCTGCTGCGTTTGTACGTCGTAGGGTTTTGTAACCAAGGAGCTTCTTGATCTTCATGTGTAGATGAACTGAAGAATTTTGCAACCAACATCTTTCTAAGTTGGTGTGTTAGTCATGTACTAGGATCCTGTGCATGATTGGTTAATCACGTATTTAGAGCCATGCAGTGAAATGAGAGATTGTCACTACATTACAAGTCCAATTGTGTATTGGGGTAAGGGTTCAATTGTAGGTTGGTATAAGGTACTGAGATTCCTTTAACATTTTTCTCAAGTTGGTGTGTTAGTCATGTACTGGGATCCGTGCAAGATTGGTTAATCACGTATTTAGAGCCTGCATTGAAATGAGAGATTGTCACTACATTACAAGTCCAATTGTGTATTGGGGTAAGGGTTCAACTGTAGGTTGGTATAAGGTACTGAATTCCTTTACTTGTAGCCGCTTATTCTGATAATAGTGAATTTTCGGGAGTGGTGACCTAAACTTACTTGGTGGGGTTTTGTCTCGTTGGTTTTTCTCATTTGTAAACAAATTCACCTTTGTCAAATTTATTTTCAGCTGCACTTATCTTAGTTGGTGATTTGTTTGTGCTATCATGTTATTGCATGTTAATTAACTTAATTAATTCACTTGGCTAATTAATTAGTTAATTTACCATAATAGATCAATACATTCTTGGCCTATCAATTATACTCTTGGAAGAAATATCTAGTTTAAAATATAAACTATCACCAATTTTTAATGTATCTTAGTATCTATATGTGGTGCTAGTGCAAAGATGTGAAAATTACTGATAATTCTTAAAGTTAAAATTATTAAAAATTAACGGATTTAATCACTAAATTATAACTTTAATACACCTCTTTGTGTCCAAGTTCAACTTCTCTTAATAAGTGGAGACTAACATGTAGGATTCCAACTTTTAAAATGAGATATGCAAACAAGGTTCAAACGCACTTTAGCATAAACTAGCATGTAAATCATGCAAATGCATGAATCTATTTAAATTAAGCACAATTTTATAATAAAAATATAAATAATTAGTCAAATTATTTTTTTTAAAATAGCATACAACACATGCATTAATGCATACGTATAGATACATTTAAAATCAAACACAATTTCTATCATAAAAAATAAATAATTAATCAATTTTTTTTAAAAGTAAACATAATTAGTCACATATTAAAATTCTTACCTAAATTTAATAATTTTTATTGAGTGTATGTGATTTTTTTTTTTTAAATTTTTTTATTTATTTTATAGTTCATTAATATTAGATTCTTAGTATTTTACACTCATTAACTCACTTGACACAAAGATTAAAAAACTTAAGTGGGCATAAGGCACAAACTTAAGTAGATAATTATGGTGTGATCTTTACATAAATTTAGATATATGACGCAAAATTAGATTCTAATTGAATTTTCTCTAAGTTTTGCCTATTAATATATATATATATATATATATTGATATTATAAGGATTTTTAGTGTTGGCATATTCCATACCAATTTCATTGTATTGTTTTACAATCAATTTGATGTATTTTGTACACTTTTGGGTTGTATTGTATTTGAAATGAGTCATGAGAGGGGCATTTGTTGGAAGATTAATAGTTACTGCCGTAGGAATTTAACACAAGCAAAAATGGAATATCAGGTGAATTTTGAGAGAGTTGTAAAATTTAAAAATATCGTTGGCAAAGAGTTTTGCATGAAACTCACTTGATTTTAGATCAAGTGAAAATCGCCACTTGAGAAAAGTTGTTACTTTTCTTCCCTACAGTCTCTATTGAATTACCCCTTTTATATATCTTACTATATCCATAAATTTACCCTAAAAATTATAAATTATGAGATTGAAAAGTGAGAGAGCTACCCATTTTCCTTGGGAGAAAAACACATTGTAGTCTCCACCTCCGCCCTCTCAAATTGCTGTGTGCTTAGAGAGGAGACTCAAGGCTTACACATATAGTTATTATGATCTTTATGGAAACTTGGCCCTGAAAATCACAAGACTAATCCCTAGAAATCCTTAAGATGCCTTAAAGCAAGGTGGTCGATACTATACCGTACCGGCTGGTACCGCCGGTATGTATCGTACTAGTACGTGCACTAGTAACGAAACATCAACATTTTGTACCGGTTTTAATACCGGTCATGTATCGGCCGATTTTGGGTGTTTCGGCCAATACCAGGCGTACCGGCCAATACAAAAATAAGCTATTTTTTTTTTAAAAAAAAAAATTTTGTAATTTTTGAATTTTTGTAAGGGCAGAATGGTAACTTATTTGTATTAACTTATTAGTATTATTTGTTTTCTTAGTATGCTAAAGTCTAAAGTCTAAAACCATGAATAATTTGTTCTGAATTGAGGTAATAATTTATGGTAAACTTTTATTTTTATTATAATATATATATATATATATATATATAAAATAGCGGTAAACCCAAAACGGTATACCAATATTGACCAGTACCGAAATATGATCGTTCCACTGATTAAGTCGGTACAACTTCCGGTACAAGATTAACTCCCTTGCCTTGAACTAACCAAGGATGCTTTGTCTTGTGGTTGGCGGCTCAACTTACAAAATCAAAAAGCTAGTAAGGAGAAAGGATTGGTGCAATTGGTTTGCTAGCACGAGTGAGGAGCACAGATACATTTGCATTACTTAGCTTGGAGGGTTTTGTAAAGTAATGGATCACAACTATTCATATTAGTAGATTGGTTGGTGCTATAGGCTCCAAAAAGTTTTTTATTCATTATGAGTTTTCTCTCTGTAAACATGTCTTCGTGTTTGGGTGCATGTGCTTGTGGGATTTGTTGTGTATATCCATGCATTTAATCAAATGGAAAATTAATTAACTAGGCTTAATTGTGTGATTAACCTTAAAATCGACAATTAGATGAATTTTAGGGGGTTCAAAATCGATTTTAGTGCTCTTTAAACTATGATACATATGGGATGCTATTATTCTTACCCAGTTAGGATTGATGCCACAACTATGCAAATAATGAGCCTATAAAGCTCTTTGCAACTGTACTACTGTTGGAAAAATACATGTTTTATCCATACAAAACATACGCAACGGAAATTAACGGATCTAGTTCATTCGCAATTGATAACATGTACCATGTAAGTTTCAAAATTTAAGAACAAGAAAGCGATACCTTGGTGCAGGTGAAATTCAAAACAAAATTAGAAGTACTTGGAACACTTTTAATCTTCACTCCAATTCCACTTAATGCTCAAGAAGTGATGTCTCTCAATCAGTTTCTAAGGGAGAATAAGAAGAGTGGCTTAACTCACATAATACATTTCATTCCTTATGAAAACTCTTATTAAAATTCTCTCTTATGAAATTCTGTATAGTATCTCTTCTTATATTTTACTAGATTATGTAATTGGGTAGCGCTTTTGGCCATTTCAATTGGGTTTTAGTATGTGGTTGGAGTGGGACCAAAATGGAACAAATAAGACTTAACTCTAATGGGCCTTGGACTTTTCTATCAACTCTTGACAAGTCCAAAGTTACCATTAATTATATTCAATACCACTATATGAATATAATTGCACTCTAACCTTATTAATAAATTATATCCTAGATTTTCTTATA